>NC_091586.1:4162554-4170054 GCF_042767895.1 Penaeus vannamei
AGAGAGAGAGAGAGAGAGAGAGAGAGAGAGAGAGAGAGAGAGAGAGAGAGAGAAAGAGAGAGAGAGAGAGAGAGAGAGAGAGAGAGAGAGAGAGAGAGAAAGATGAGAGAGAGAGAGAGAGAGAGAGAGAGAGAGAGAGAGAGAGAGAGATTGAGAGAGAATGAGAGAGCGAGCGATTGAGAGAGAGACAGACAGATGGAGAGAGAGACAGATAGATAGAGAGAAAGACTGATAGAGAGAGAGAGACAGACTTACAAACAGATAGACAGACAGATAAAGAGAGAGCGAGAGAGAAAGAGAGAAAGAGAGAAGAGAAGAAAGAGAGAAAGAAAGAGAAGAGAGAGAGAAAGAATAGAAGAGAGAGAGAGAGAGAGAGAGAGAGAGAGAGAGAAAGAGAGAGAGAGAGCGAAAGAGAGAGAGTGTAAGGAAGAGAGGCAGATAGGGAAGGAGAGAGAGAGAAGGGGGAGAGAAAGAAAAATGAATTACTTTGGTTAGTCACGCGAGGAAAGAGAAGGATAAGTTAACATATTTTTATTAGCGGATAGAATTGAAGTAAGTATTCCAACACGAGAAATTAAACTCAAAATGTAATACAACTCTTTAAAAAAAATTATGGATAAATAAGTAATTTGCTGAAGATGTAATCAAAAGTAAACAAATATAGTTCAGTCAACGTAATAGGATATGAATGTGTAATCACGAAAAGGATATTAACATAGAATAACATGATAAAACAATAGACTGATTTTTACAGATTGAAGTCGAAAAAAAAACATTTTTTTATAAACTATCATAAAAAAATGAAATCACCTACACGAAATAATGAAATTCATTACAAATAGAATCAATAGTAAAGTAAAGAAATAGCTCCTTAAGTGCATTAATAGCCAACGAAGATATAAAAAGCATAGATAAGAAAAAACAGTGACTGACATCATCTTAAGTGGACGAAGCACGAGTCAAGGACCAGTGCGGTGAAAGGAACAGGTGATAAGCCAGGTGAGCAGTGGCCAGGTGAGCAGTGGCCAGGTGAGCAGTGGCCAGGTGAGCAGTGGCCAGGTGTACGGGGCAGTGACTGTCTGTGGTAAACGTGAAGTGGCCAGTCAGGTGAAGGGGCCAGCAGTGATTGATATTGACCAGGTGAAGTCTCCGGCAATGGCCAAAGGTGAAAGGGTTAGTGGCCAAGTGAATGATCTAAAGTGGTCAGTCTAATAGGTGAAGGAGCTAGCAGTGAGAGGTGATGAGGTGGCCAGGTGACTAGTAGAGGATAGGCTATTAGTGGACATATGACTGACGAAATGGCTAACAGTGACAGGCAGTGGCTAATCAGGTGAAGTGATCTGTGACTGAATCTAAGTAAGTGTCCAGGTGACTCTTGGGGGCTAAACAGGTGAAAAGGCTATCTCTGACCAGGTGAAGGGCTAAAAGTAACTTAAACTGACTAGGTGAAAGGGTTAGCAGTGTCTAGGTGAAGGAATAAACAGTAGGTGAAGAGACTATCAGTAAATAACAGGTAAAGAGGCCAAGAGTGGACAGGTGAAGGTGCTCACAGTGAGTATCACGGCAGTGCTCAGGTGAAGGGGGTAAAAATGACTAGCATGGACCAGGTGGCAGGCAGTGTCCAGGTGAGGGGCCAGCAGTGGCCAGGTGGCAGGGTTCAAGGCGAGCGAGCTTCCCTCGGCCCAGGCAAAGTTTGGTCTGGTTGCCATGGGAACGCGTCGACGCTTGGAACATTAAACACACTAAAACAGCCCAAGTTACGGCGCGGAGCCACACCGGCCGCGCGCTCCCGCTACGGTTACGCAAGCAGCGCCCCTCCCCCCTCTCAACCCCCTCCCTCCCCCTTCTCTACCCCTCTCAACCCCCTTCTCTACCCCTCTCAACCCCCTCTTCCCCCCTCTCAACACCCCACTTCCTTGCCCACGTCTTTGGCCCCCTCTGTCACCCCCACCTCCTCCCCCCCACCCTCATTCTCCACCATTCTCTCTCTCCTCGTCTTTACTCTCTCCCCCTCACACATTCCCTCCCTTCCCTCTTCTTCAATCCCTCCCTTGCCCTGTCAACACCTCTCCCTTGCCCTCCCTCACTCAGACCCTTACCCACTCCTCCCCCCTCCTTCTATCCTTCTCCCCTCTCCCTCTCCTTCCACCCTCCCTCCCCTCTCCCTCCTCCCCCCAAACTCACCCACCCTCCCTTCTCTTCCTCCTTCCACGCCCCCCTCTCCCACCCCCTTCCCCTTGCAACGGTCTCTCATCCTCCCTCCCCTCCCCTTCCACCCTCCCTCCTGTCTCACTCTCCCCCTCTCTTCCTCCCCTCCCCTTCCACCCTCCCTCCCGTCTCACTCTCCCCCGCCCTCTCTTCCTCCCCTTCCACTATTCTCTGCCTCCCCTCCCCCCCGCGCATTCTCTCCCCCCCCCGCCCCCCCGCCCATGAAATGCTCCTTACCGCACGCCTCGAAGCGCCCGCAACACATCGTAAATGTCACAACCCATTTTCATGTTTATGCGGGCGAGGTCGGGACGTGTGGGCGGCTGAATGGGCGGACGTGCTGAGATTAGCGTGGGTGGAAGGGGTGGGTGGGTGCATGGGGGGGGGGAGTATGCGGACCAACGGGCAAGTGGGCGGTGTTTTTTGTGGGTGGGCGTATGGGTGACGAGTCCAGAAAAATGGGCGCTATGGAGTGGGCGGGGCTTTAATTACTTACCTAGGCGCGTAGGTGAATGGGCGGGGACGAACTGGGTGGGCAGAAGTTAGGTGGGTGGGCGCCTGGACATGGAATGGGTGGGTGGGTGGGCGTCTGGACAGGGAGTGGGTGGGTGGGTGGGTGGGTGGGCGTCTGGACAAGGAATGGGAGGGTGGGTGGGCGTCTGGACAGGAAATGGGTGGGTGGGTAGGCGTCTGGACAGGGAGTGGGTGGGTGGGTGGGCGTCTGGACAGGAAATGGGTGGGTGGGTGGGCGCCTGGACAGGGAATGGGTGGGTGGGTGGGCGTCTGGACAGGAAATGGGTGGGTGGGTGGGCGTCTGGACAGGAAATGGGTGGGTGGGTGGGCGTCTGGACAGGAAATGGGTGGGTGGGTGGGCGTCTGGACAGGAAATGGGTGGGTGGGTGGGCGTCTGGACAGGGAGTGGGTGGGTGGGTGGGCGTCTGGACAGGGAATGGGTGGGTGGGTGGGCGTCTGGACAGGGAATGGGTGGGTGAGTGGGCGTCTGGACAGGGAATGGGTGGGTGGGTGGGCGTCTGGACAGGGAATGGGTGGGTGGGGGGGCGTCTGGACAGGGAATGGGTGGGTGGGTGGGCCTCTGGACAGGGAATGGGTGGGTGGGTGGGCGTCTGGACAGGGAATGGGTGGGTGGGTGGGCGTCTGGACAGGGAATGGGTGGGTGGGTGGGCGTCTGGACAGGGAATGGGTGGGTGGGTGGGCGTCTGGACAGGGAATGGGTGGGTGGGTGGGCGTCTGGACAGGGAATGGGTGGGTCGGTGGGCGTCTGGACAGGGAATGGGTGGGTGGGTGGGCGTCTAAACAGGTGGGTGGGTGGGCGTCTGGACAGGGAATGGGTGGGTAGGTGGGCGTCTGGACAGGAAATGGGTGGGTGGGTGGGCGTCTGGACAGGGAATGGGTGGGTGGGTGTTTGTCGGATTAAAATAAAGTGGACAGGTGGGTCTGCATTACCTTGACCCGTCCTGAACTTTGACCCTTGTGTGACCTTACCTACACCTGTATGATTATAACCACAAAAAAAAAGTTGCCATGACAACGAACGAGGATTATGAAGATAAAAATACAAACTTTGAGAACGTTGGTGCCTTTGCGAAGAATAATCGTAATGTGATTATGAAAGAGAGGATAATGAAATATAGAATAATTAAAGGATAATTATAATAATTAAATAATAATTAAAAATGGTAGCATTACTAATTCACATGTTAATGATGTAAATGGTTAAAGATAAAGATGAGACTAATAAGCAGGAACATGTATAACAATGATGACTATGATGATGATGATAATGACTACTACTATAACTACTACTATTACTGATACTGATAATGATAATGGTAATAATGATATGAATAACAGTCATCATCATAATAATAATGAAAATAATAATGATAATAATGATGATAATAATAGTAGTGATAATCATAATGATAATAACAATACAGTAATAACGATAATGATAATAATGGTGATGATGATAATAATAATAATA
This sequence comes from Penaeus vannamei, assembly GCF_042767895.1. Taxonomy (NCBI): domain Eukaryota; kingdom Metazoa; phylum Arthropoda; class Malacostraca; order Decapoda; family Penaeidae; genus Penaeus; species Penaeus vannamei. The sequence continues at coordinate 4,166,768 of NC_091586.1, forward strand.
ATCATAATAATAATAATGATAGTTATGATAATAATAATAATTATGATAGTAATAATAATTATGATAATGATGATAATGATGATGATAGTAATAATAACAATAATGATAATAATAATAATAATAATGATAATGATAATGATAACAATAAGATCAATAATAATAGTAATGATGATAACGCTAATAACAGTAAAAGTGATACTAACAGTAGTAATGATTGCAAAAACAATGATAAAGACAATAACAATAATGACGAAAAAATAAAGAAATAAATGATAATGATAACAATAATAATAATAATGACATGATACTGATGATAACAATAAAGGCAGCAAGAAGATACTAGTAATAATGATGATATCCGTGATGATTATAACGAAGATTATGATAATAATATAACTATATCAATGATGATAATAGCAATGATAGTAATAATAATAACAATGATAGTAATAATAATAATAATGGTGATAATAATAATAATAATAATAATAATAATAATAATAATAATATATCTATCATAATGATAATAACAATAAAGATAATGATAATAGTAATAATAACAATATCAATGACTATAATAATCTTCGTAATAACAACAATAACCACGATAATGATAATAAAGAAAAATAATAATATCAGTAATGTTTTCATCATTTTTACTATCCTTATCAGTGTTTTTCTTATTATTATCGTCATTACGATATTTAGCCCCATCCTTTCTCCTTATTACTGTTATTATCATCACTATCATTATAATTAGTATAATTATCATTAATGCTATTATCATTATTCATGTTATCATTATTGTTATTATGACCATTAAAACTATTACCCCGGCCAAGAAAGTAATAGTTTAGGTAGCACTGGTTAATTTGTTCATATGTTAACGAGATGATGCAATAATTATGAATAGATAAGTGTGTCTTAGCCAATTTAGATGCCATTAAATTTTGGTGGTGAACCGGATCATAATCCGGATCCAGGAATTATTTAATGGTTGCACGATTTATCCCTATTGTAAATGCAACTCAATAATTCAAAATGCAAAAAGTTCTGAACGGATTTTTATGATTTTTTTTTTTTTACCAGATAGACCGAGACCGAGAGAGAGAGGGAGAGGGAGAGGGAGAGGGAGAGAGGGAGGGAGAGAGGGAGATGGAGAGGGAGAGGGGGAGAGAGAGAGAGAGAGAGAGAGAGAGAGAGAGAGAGAGAGAGAGAGAGAGAGAGAGAGAGAGAGAGAGAGAGAGAGAGTGAGAGAGAGTGAGTCTGAGAGTCTGTCTTAACCTAACTAAGATATCATTAAATTTTAGTGTTGATATGGATCATAATCCAGATCCACGATTTTTTTTTAATGATTGCATCAATTAACCCTATATACACAGGTAACTATCATTAATATTATTACCTTTATTACCTCCGTCAAGGTGGGTATGTTTACGGACATCACAGGTGTATTTGAGAAAGAGGTGATTTTGATATCATTCTTCAGGTGTGATTATCTTTATTATCTTGATTATCTTTATTGCATCAGTGACCCTGTTGCGCTGACGGAGGTATGCGCTCTCTCAGTGCATCTAATTATTATCATAATCCGAATCATTATCCTTCTTATTATTATCAGTATTACTATTACCATGTTTGTTATAGTCATTGTAATCGTTATTATCATTATCATTAGTATAATTATCATTATCATTATTATTACTACAATTAATATCATATTTGTTTATTATCATAATCATTATCATTACTGATTAGAATGTTTTCACTATTATCATTATCAACATAATTGTTATCATTATTATTATCATCATTATCATTGTTATTATTATCATCGTTTGTATCCCTACTATTCTTACTATCCTTATCATTCTTAACATTATAATCTTTTATCATTATTGTTAGTATTATTATAACTGTTATCATCTTTATCATTATCCATATCATTATTGTCATTATAACTATTATCACTATCATAATTATCATTATCATTGTTATTATTGTTACTGCTATTACTGTTTTTGTTATCATTATCATTGTTATTATCATTATCACTATCACCATTTTCATTCTTATTATCATCATTATTGTTATTCTTCTCAGTATTATCATAATTATCATTACTGTTATCATTGTTATTACCATATCTACTATTTTATTACTATCATCATTACTACTAGCATTATCATTATTGTATCATTGTTATCTTTGTCATTATTATCATTGTTATTACGATTATGATTATCATTATTATCATTTTTTTGTGAGGTGGCATCCGAGTCCACATCTTGGGCTTCTGCAAACATCCCACCGCTGCCACCAACTTTTGTTCTGTGACTTATACTTATATCGTGATCCTGTTTAGTTATTGGCTTTCATATACATGCTCTATCTTCTAATAATAGTATACATTATTTCATTATTTATTTTTTATTTCATTATTTCATATACATGTTCTATCTTCTAAGGACCTAAATGTGATCTTGTTTGGTTATTGGCTTCCATGTACAGTGTCTATCTTTTAAGCACCATCTTTATAGAATTATGATATATGCAATCAATCAAGATGTTTATCATGTTTTTATTCAGATTTGTATTTATTCTATTGAGCAAAAATAAGTCTGAAGACGAATTTATGAATTATTTCTTTTCCTTTAAAACGGGAGATGAAATTAAAAAGAGTTCTGGTTTATTCTAAAAGGAAACCATAAGCTGAACGTCTTGGAGTTGGTGATTATGCTCAGTCTTTTTAATGCTTTATGCTGCCACTTTAAGACATCTAGACATTTTAGACTCTCACCAGTAATGAATATTTAGCCACAGAGTAATGAGTAACCTCGTATTACTATTGTTATGATTATCATTATCTTGGTCATCATCCTCGTTATTATTGTTATTATCCTTATTATAACTGTCACTGTTAATGTAATTATGAATATTATTTCATTATCATCATTTTCATCTGTTCATCATTATCATTACAATTATTTTTTATTATGAGTATAGCCACTATTATCATTGTTATCCTTATTGGTGCTATTATTATCATCTTTATCCTTATCATTATTATCATTGTTACTATAATTATCATTCTTATCATCATCATCATTATCATTATTATTATTATTATCATTATAAAAATAACATTATTATCATTTTTATCATCATCATCATTATCATTGACATCATTATCACCATTATCATTATTAATACTATTATCATTACTATTGGTATCACTGTTATAGTTTTTGTCATTATCATTTTAATAATTGTTATCACTTTCATAA
>NC_091586.1:4187554-4192554 GCF_042767895.1 Penaeus vannamei
CGGTTAAGACTCGCCCTGGCCAGTGTAATGTGTGAATTATGAAGGAGAGAGGGAGGAAGAGAGAGGGAGAGAGAGGGAGAGCGGGAGGAAGAGAGAGGGAGAGAGGGAAAGAGGGAGAGAGGGAGAGAGGGAGAGAGGGAGGAAGTGAGAGGGAGGAAGAGAGAGGGAGGGAGAAAGAAGGAGGAAGAGAGAGGGAGAGAGGGAGGAAGAAAGAGGGAGAGAGGGAGGAAGAAAGAAGGAGAGAGGGAGAGAGGGAGGAAGAGAGAGGGAGAGAGGGAGGAAGAGAGAGGGAGAGAGGGAGGAAGAGAGAGGGAGAGAGGGAGGAAGAGAGAGGGAGAGAGGGAGGAAGAGAGAGGGAGAGGGAGAAGGAAACTGAGAGAGAGGGAGAGAGAGAGAGAGAGAGAGAGAGAGAGAGAGAGAGAGAGAAAGGGAGAGAGAGAGAGAGAGAGAGAGAGAGAGAGAGAGAGAGAGAGAGAGAGAGAGAGAGAGAGAGAGAGAGAGAGAGAGAGAGAGAGAGAGAGAGAGAGAGAGTGAGAGAGAGAGATTCGTAAAAATCACTGATGCCAATATCGTCAAGGAGGAAAAAATGGGGAGAGAATGAACGAAAAATAGCGAAAGTAACAATGACAAAAGACACTATATATACATAGTTTTTTTCCCTTTTTATCCTCACATTCTACACGCACGCACACGCACACACACACGCAAGAACACATACACATAATCACACACGCACGTCCACACATACACACACACATAGACACACAAAATAGAAACACACCCACAGAAATCAATATGAAACTGAGGATAGTTCATCCTATTGAACAATCGCGATATGTTTGTAGACGAAAATGCATTCTGACTTTGACTCCAGTATGCTCATGCCAGTTCATACCCACAAATGAGTTCATTGAGAGGGTCTGACCGCTCGAACCCGGGGCCTCGCGACTGTGAAGCCAGCTCTCCACTGCAAAGCTTTTATCCCTTTTGTAATCACACACGCATGCACAAAAAAAGTTACATGCAAGTATTAATGTCAACACTATATCTGTATCTATATCTTTCTAGCACATACATGTATAAGACAGACAGTCACAGACACACACATAGTGTATGTATGCATACGTACAAATGTATGTTCTCTCTCTATCTATCTGTCTATATGTATATATATATATATATATATATATATATATATATATATATATATATATATATATATATATATATATATATGTATGTATGTATGTATATAAAGATGTTATCTAATTATTAATGATTTATTACTGCTGTATTATTATGATTATCATCATTATCATAAGAATTATTATCATTGTCATATATATCATTATCATATATATCATTATGATCATTATATACTTTCATTATTATCATACTTATTATAATCATTATCATATATATATTGTTATCATGTGTATTACTACCATTATCATGTATATCATCATTATCACTATCATACAATTTTCACTATAACTTATTCGAGGTCCGTCTATGTATACATTTATTACCAAAGGGTTACATACACTGCAATATTGGAAATGTCTATGCATTGTTATTTAAAGATTTCAGCAATTTTGGCCCCGTGTATATATGATTTCTGTAATATCTATTTTAGTTCTTTTACTGGTTTTCGATATACTTTTTCTTAACTATTTTCATATTTTTTTGTCTTTTTTTTCTAGTCGACAAATATGTCATTCTCTGTAATGCCTTTATTTTCTGGTTCTAAAACCGTATCTGATTTGTCTTTGTTGTCTAAGAATAAAAGATAATTTTTTTTTCTGGCATCTATACTGAATTTCATTGTGAATTATTTTGTGACTACGTTTGATATTCTCTTTTATTTATTTATAGAGAGAATTCATTTTCATTTATTTAGTCATTCATCAAGGTCGTTATTATATCATGCAGCTGTATCACACCCAGAGAATAATAATTACATAAACAATATTATCTTTACTGTTTTTTTTTTTACACATTTTTATTTCCTTCTCTTCAGCTGATTAAATCATATACTTCCCCATTACTGGAGGTAATAGATATGACATATTTTAATTATGATATAGACTGATCGTACCCCTTTATTCTCATTATCTTTATCATTATAGTCATGTTATCATCACCATCATCGTCATCATCATTACCTTTTTTTCTCTCTCTCTTTTGATTCGGTGTTATACAAGTAGCGCAAAGAGGCTAATTACCAATTACTAATTACCCCAAAACAAAATTTCTACAAAACGTTATACACTTAGCATACGAATAACACTAATGACACTGAATCATATACCATCCGACTAAATGAAATGCAGTTCATTCATATTAATTAGGAATTAGGATTTGTATTAATTAATAGGTAAGAGATCTCGACATGAATGAAGTCAAAAAAAAAAAAAATATTCACAATCAAATTTCCTGAAAACATGATACAATCCTCTTGAAATTAAGGGAGCATTCGTGTAATAATTTCCGAGGTTGAGAAAGCTCAGATTATTGACATTAAATTCAATCAGATGTGTTGTGTTATTATCATGATTCATTAGTAGTTGTTATTCTTTTTCTTCTTTATATCATTTTATCATGATTTCTACAATGTTTATCATTAATATTTCTTCTTTGTAAGAAAGTGTTAATGTTTTATCTTGTCACAAATGCATTTATTTATTTATACATTTATTTGTAACTAAAACTACAATCTGTTTTAGGAAAAAATAAATAAGAGAGAGAAAAAAGTTTTTATATTGAGTTATTTAACAAAGATCTCGCAAAAGTGAAAATCCTATATCTCCTCTCCTCTCCTCTCTCTCTTTTCTCCTCCGTTCCCTTCCCTTCCCTCTTTCCCTCCCCTCCTTCCCTCCTTGCCTCTCTCCATCTCGAGAAAAAAAAGTTGTTTTTCTTTTAGCTTGTCACATACATTTATTTTGTAACTAAAACTACAATCTGTTTTAGGAACAAATAAATAAGAGAGAGAGAAAAAAAGTGTTTATATTGTCATTTAACAAAGATCTTGCAAAAGTGAAAAAAAGAATATATATATATATATATATATATATATATATATATATATATATATATATATATATATATATATATATAGAGAGAGAGAGAGAGAGAGAGAGAGAGAGAGAGAGAGAGAGAGAGAGAGAGAGAGAAAAAAAAAAAATTAAAACATAATCTAAGATTTTGTCTTTACGTGGTATTAACTACACAGCTCGACAAGGAAAATATTCAGCCTAAGGAAAATAAGGTAAAGATATTAGCGTAAGGAAAATAAAGATAGCGCAAGGAAACTAAGGTAGAGATATTAGCACAAGGAAAATAAGTAAGGTAGAGACATTAACGTAAGGGAAATAAATAAGGTAAATATATTAGCGTAAGGAAAATAAGATAAAAAATAGCGTAAGGAAAATAAGGTAGAGATATTAGCGCAAGTAAATAAATGTAGAGATATTAGTGTAAGGAAAATAAATAAGAAAGATATTAACGTAAGGAAAATAAGTAAAGATATTAGCGTAAGGAAAATAGATAAAGAAAGCGTAAGGAAAATAGGTAAGATAGAGGCATTAGCGTAAGGAAAATAGAGATATTAGCATAAGGAATTAAATTAAAGATATTAGCTTAAGGAAAAGAAAAAAGATAAAGACATCAAGTGGATGAAGAAATGCCACGTGTGGATAGTGGACTTCCCTAAGCCTCGACATAAAATTTAGGCGGCTTGAGAGAGAAAGAGAGAGGCCAGGATATTGCTATTGATAAAGCCATAAATCACTATGCTAATGTTATGGAACCCGGTCTCGTACGCGCATGTGCACCACATATGTTCTCATGCACATGAACAGTTTACAACATATTGAAAATCACGGGCATAGTACATTGTGTGTGTTTTTTTTATATGATATTTTTTATATAATTTTCAATTGTATTCCTTTTTTTTTTATATAATTTTCAATTTCGTTCTTCCGAATAGCTCATTCTGTTGCTCGAAAACTTCCAAAAAGTCCAAAATGTCCATCAAAGACACACAACTTAAGTCTTACAGGCCTAAGTTCTTGTCTCGTTAAAGTCACTGAAGTCTTTTTCTTTCTTTTGGCATTTTTATATTTTTTTGTTTTTGGTTTTTGTTTTTTTCTATGTTCGTGGCTTGATATTTTGATTATTTTTTGATAACGATTATCAATATGCTAATAGCACTTCATATAAACTTGATTATCTTAGATTAATTTCATAACCAAAACCTAACGTCTGACTATTCATTGACTTTCGTTAACCAAAACCTGTCTGACTATTCACTGTCTTTCAGTCTCTTGGTAAGAACTTAAATGAAAATAAACATATATCATACCTTATATCTACAAACATGCATAAGATCTGAACTCTTTCTCTCTCTCTCTCTCTCTCTCTCTCTCTCTCTCTCTCTCTCTCTCTCTCTCTCTCTCTCTCTCTCTCTCTCTCTCTCTCTCAAAGTACCTTCCACATGTATTTTTTTCTCTCTCGTCTTCTTATATACATATTGGTTTCTTTAATGTTTGTAAAACAAAGAAATATAGAGAGCAGATAGTGAGTGTCTGTGAGAATACATATATACATATATATATATATATATATATATATATATATATATATATATATATATATATATATGTATATATATATATATATATGTATATATATATACATATATATATATATATATATATTTATATATATATATATATATATATATATCCATCTAGCCACACACACACACACACGCACGCACAGACACACTCACACATACACACACACTCACACACACACTCACACTCACACATACACACACACACACATATATATGTACATATATATGTAAATCAAAAAGTTTTCCCTTTCTGCTTTAGATCATGATGCAAGACCTATATGATAGAAATGCATAGCAATGTACATATAACCCTCTAAGATGTCCTCATATATAAGAAATTATATGCTGTACAAATACCCCT
>NC_091586.1:4207554-4212554 GCF_042767895.1 Penaeus vannamei
AATTGTAAATATAAACAAATACTAACAATATCATTTATTGATTTGAAATTTGTTATACAGAATTTGGGATTAAAAATTGTAAATATAAACAAATACTAACAATATCATTTATTGATTTGAAATTTGTTATACAGAATTTGGGATTAAAAAGGTACACAATGTGATTTAGGATAGGTATGTACACAAGGTACTGACATATGGTCCAATAACATTAATGTAATATAGCGCGTGTGTATGTGTGTACTGATACAGTCTTGCGTGTACACAAAGGTATAAGATCTTGTAAGTATAAGAACAGCACTCAATTTTCTAGTACACATGACACAGAATGACACGACATGACACGACCTACTAATGAACTAATCCCAATTGACTAGACTAAATCCAGGTTATTTACTTAGTGTTATCTGGAGAACGGCAAAGTTGCGAACACATCATACCTGTAACATTACCTTCGAAAACTATGTACGTGAAATTTTGTGTTCATGTCTTTTCATGATTTTGTGCTCCATGCCTCGTGTAAATACCAACTAAATTTACGAAAAAAAACAGCATCAGTTCAACTTGCTTCACTGAACTACTATGAACAGATCCTCGCAACGGACTAATACGACCAGGATATCGTTCTCCACTAGTATTTCAGTACAAGGACGACCTCCAGTAACCTAGTATTAACACGAGAAGGGGTGGTTCACTGACCTTCTACGAGAACGACCTGCAATGAACTGTTGAGAACATGACCTAGTACTTCACTGACCCAGAAAGGTATCGGCAGGTCGGTTTATTGACTTCGCCAGCCTAGTGAGTGAATGGGTGAACGAGGGAACGAGGGAATGAGGTAACGAGTGAACGGCAGGACGAGTGAGAGAGTGGATGAAGGAAGTGAGAGTGAACGATTGAACGGCAAGACGAGTGAGAAAGTGGATGAAGGAACAAGTGTGAGTGAACGATTGAACAGATTGAACAGCAAGACGAGTGAGAGAGTGAATGAAGGAACAAGTGAGAGTGAACGATTGAACGGCAAGACAAGTGAGAGAATAAATGAAGGAACGAGGGAATGAGATAACGAGTGAACGGCAAGACGAGTGAGAGTGGGAATGAAGGAACAAGTGAGAGTGAACGAGTGAACGGCAAGACGAGTGAGAGAATAAATGAAGGAACGAGGGAATGAGATAACGAGTGAACGGCAAGACGAGTGAGAGAGAGGATGAAGGAACAAGCGAGAGTGAACTGGAGAATGAATGAAAGACGAAAGAAGGAACGAGTGAACGAGAGAAGGAGAGAACGAATGAACGAGTGAGAGAATTATTGAAAAAGTGAAGAAATGAGTGAACAAGAGACCGAATGAAAAAGTGAACCAAAGAACGCATAAATAAGACTGAAAGAGTGAGCAACTGACGAGAGAACGAGTGAACGAGAGAAAGAGTGAAAGAGCGAACAAATGAACAAGAAAGCGAGTAGGCACAACTTAAGGGTTCAATATGGTGTGAACACGAGCTATGGTATTATTAAAAAAAAATGTAAGTGGCCACCTTGTTTTAAGGAAAGGAATGAAGAGGGATGGATGAAAACGGAGGTTTAATAAATACAAACAGAAATTAAGAAGAAAAAAAAAAGAGATTCGACATATACAGATGAATTAAATATCTAACCTTTCGGATGTGTGTACCCTAAAAATTATGCGTAGGTCGGTTACGTACATGTATATCTAGCACTCTGGTCTAACTTTGTAGTCACTATATCATATGTTTACACTGTATGGGTCACCTGTGTACATTGTCTGCATAATTCACCTGTCTTACCTAAATCACAGGTGTATGTTCTTTGGCCCAAAGGTACACTCTGCTTGAACGACTTCGACGCCATCTTGTCTCTGTGCACTCACTGTGTTTGTTTGTGCTTTGCGTACCTCAATCTTATACAGTGTGCGCAGGCAAAATGTTCCTGTGTGTGTGTTATTTCACTCTCTTATGATAGGTTCACAACTTAAAATTTGATGAATGATAAGCATATATACAACCCCCCCCCCCCACGCACATTTCATGCAACACATGAATATGTTATGTCTCGTTTATGACTTATGCAACGCAAATATACTCGGGTGTTTGAAAGCGAAGTCGTAATTCATATTTGTAATAAGTATATGTGAGTTTTATGTCGGAAGTGTGTCACGTGTACATGAACGTTATACCGTGAACTTGCATGGCCGTATATAAGTTCTAATCGATTCTCCTTTTGTGCGTTCGTGTGATTCAGTAGAGAGTCGCCTTGGTATGGTGTGCAAATTACACTATAGATATACACTATATATATCCTTCCGCGCGGAAATTGGGCGGCCAAAATTCCTCACTCATCAGACGGCAACACTGCGAGCGGAGGGTGGACCGTCGACTTGGATTTTTATTTGCCTGATTAATGAGTGCTATTTTTTAAAGTAATGTAAGCTTTTATTCATATCTTATACTCTTACGTTGTCCATTTGGCTCGTATGTTTATTTTTGAGACGTCATTCCGATTTCTTTGTTTTGCGTTTAGTTTCAGTAAGAAGAAATATTAGATATTTGACAGTCATATGAAAGCAGGCGATGTTGCCATAACAAGGTCATTCTCGCCCGTCTACCCCTCCCCAATCGCAAGTGAAAATCACTTTCGTATTTTCGGTTATACAAAAAATGGGAATAGTGAAAGCGGTGCGATAACTATCGACAGAAGCAGCATATTCGCGTGTCCGTTTATATGTGATGACTTTTTAAAAAATCGTAAGTTCTTCTTGTTGATACCATTATCGAAATAGCTTTAGGAACATTCTCGACGAACTTGTAGATTAAACATAGGAAATTATGCATATAAATAACATACTTATCATCATCCTTCATTCAAACACCACTGAACTAAAGAATGTAGTGAGCAAACAGAATCAGTGATATATTAGTCATTACAAAGAGGTATGTTTGTTATAGCTATTTAGACTCATAATCAAACGGAAATAAAATCATATACTGACTTCATGTAGGGACATTTAGAATGATAAAATTACTATTTGCAAACGTTCGGTTAAATAAACGTTCAAAACTTTGCAGTGGCCTCGTCTTAGACTTCCCCCGTTCTGTCTATTTGCGGATAATTCCCCAAGGAATCTGCTTAAATAATGAAGAATCTAATTATACAACAACGATGACGTAATTACTTCATAGTGAATGGTAAGCACATACTTTTATTTCTTCATTTAAACTTCTGACTTGTCGAAGTCACTTTCCAAGGTTTGAGCGAACGGAAAACTTGTCTCATTCACATCTATTTTCAATATGTTCAAAATCAGCTATCAGTCGCCTAAGCATTGTGAGAGCGCTCTGTCAGGTGGAATAAAGTGACTTGATAATAGACTATAGTGACTGACATGAATAGCAATGATAGAACTCTAGAAAAAAAGCAAAAAGTACAAGGGTCACTCGCTCACGGTGGAAATTCACAGCATTGAATCTGGCGGTAAGTAGAACCATTTTATTCTTTTGAGGAATCAAGGGTGTATATACTTATGTCTGTGTGGGTTTGTTTTTATCATGCTGAACGGAGGAAGGCGTCAGAGGTGGATTGCTAAGTATGTATGTATGCAGTGTACACATATGTATGAATGAGTATATGTATACATACTGTATATGTATGTTTATATATGTAGGCTTATATGTATAGCACACACGTGTGTGTGTGTGTGTGTGTGTGTGTGTGTGTGTGTGTGTGTGTATGTGTGTGTGTGTGTGTGTGTGTGTGTGTGTGTGTGTGTGTGTGTGTGTGTGTGTGTGTGTGTGTGTGTGTGTGTGTGTGTGTGTGAGTATATATTTATGTACATGAGGGTCAAATTGATATTAACATTAGTTTTCGCATAAAAAAGGAGTGTCTTTTTTTTAATGTTTACTTCAAAGTTAAAGAGAACTTGGTGTATCTCATATGCGTATGATCTCAATAAGTAAAGTACATTATACACACAGCATGCAATGTTTATGTGGATATTTCAGGGAAAGCGGGCCCATAGTTCTCGTCGGATTCTTAAACGGCACGTGACTGTAAAAAAGGTTAAGAGCCATTAATATATATATATATATATATATATATATATATATATATATATATATATATATATATATATATATATAGAGAGAGAGAGAGAGAGAGAGAGAGAGAGAGAGAGAGAGAAAGAGAAAGAGAAAGAGAAAGAGAAAGAGAAAGAGAAAGAGAAAGAGAAAGAAAAGAGAGAAAGAGAAAGAGAAAGAGAGAGAGAGAGAGAGAGAGAGAGAGAGAGAGAGAGAGAGAGAGAGAGAGAGAGAGAGAGTGAGTGAGTGAGTGAGTGAGTGTATAGGCAAACAGCTAGTAACGTCACGAAATATAATTTAGAATAAGCAGGTATGAGGGTTATGGTGGGGGGTGGAGGCCTTAGGGGGAGGAAGAGGAGGAGGGGGAGGAAAGGGGGAAGTGGGGGAGGGAGGAAGGGGAGGAAAGAAGGGTGATGGAGGCATGTGTGTTGTAGACAAACAATCTTAAGGTGATTGGGACACATGCTGGCCGTCACATACCGGTCCTTTTTGCGTGATTAGATGAGAAACAACCTACCTGTGTGCATGGTTAGGGGGGAGGGGAGGGGAGGGAGGGGGGAGGGGGAGAATGGGGAAGGAGGGGGAGGGGGAGAATGGGGAAGGAGGGAGGGGGGGAGTTGGAAAAGGGTGGAGGGAGAAAGAAAGGAGAAAAGGGGGAGAGGGGGTGGAGGAGGGAGAAAAGAAAAAGAGGAAAGTAAGGAAATGGAGGAAGAGAGGGAGAAGGGAAGAGGAGAAGGATGGAGGGAGAAAGGGGAAGAGGGGAATGGGAGAGGGGAAGAGGAAGGTGGGGAGGGGTGAGGAAGGGGGGGGGGAGAGAGTGGAGAGGGAGAAAGGGAGTGGGGAGGGGGATAGAATGGGGAAGACAGTGTTAAGGGAAGGAAAGGGATGGAAGGGTGGAGAAGGGGATGAGGA
>NC_091586.1:4220054-4222554 GCF_042767895.1 Penaeus vannamei
TGCTGTTGTGTGAGGAGGAATGAGAGGTGATGAGGCGATGGTGAGGAGGAGAGTATGGTGGTGGTGATGTCGTAAGGAGGAGGAGGAAGGAAGGGAGGGTGGTGAGGTCGATGGTGATAATGATATGGATTATGATAAGGATGGTGAGGAAGAAAGTGAGGATGATCGTGTTGATGGATTGTTATTATGAGGATTATGATGATGGTGATGAGGATGATGGTGATGATGATGATGAACAGGAGGATGCGATAATGTGATATAAAGGTGATGGTGATGATTTTAACGAAAACGACGACGGAGATGAGAGAGGGATAAGAAGTGGGTGGTGACGACTAGTACGAAGACGAGGACGCAGAGGAGCCCAGAGGGACGCCGGGAGCAGCGACGACGGCGGCGGCGACGTGGCGCGAGAGCCGATCCTGCGGCGTCGGGAAATGCGTTCCTCTGCTTTCCTTCTGCATCTGTGTCCTTCGCGTGTTCCTTCGGCCGAGACACGTGCGGGCGGGAGGCATCTGCTTATCAGGACAGGATAAAAGTGCAGGTGTTGCCTGCATGTGCAGCGACGCGCGCGCGTTCGTGTGAGTGTGTGCACGTGTATTCCAGCAGAATGTTGAGTGTGCAGGTGTCCCATTGAGTAGCGAGGAGCAGAGATTGACCTGTGTGTGTGCGCTGACGGTTGCATCACCGTCGGCCTCTCTAGTACGACGACCTGCAGCTTTGGCGCCCCTGACGAGCGTGTGTGTGAGTGCTTGCCCTGGGTCGTGGCGGCCCTTGCAGGCCGTGAGGTGCAGGCCCTTGGTGTGTCTTTTGCACTTTGTTGACATAAATGCTATTGATCACAGGAAAGGAAGTTATCGGGTAAGACAGGTGAGATCAATAGGGGCCGGGCCATGTGCTCGCCCCACGTGGCTTTGTATACATGCCCGCCCGCAGGACAGACCGCCCCCGCCGGAGGACGCCCTCGCAGATCCTTGGAGTCAGCACGCCTCCCGAGGGCGTCCCAGGGCGCAGCGCCGCACCCTGCCTCCTAAACACTCCGTAGGTCCAACAATGGCAGCCCCAACGCCACTGGAATACTGCCTCTCATTCCAGGCCTGGAGGTTCCGGGAGGCGCGATGCCGGCCGCAGCGGACAGCGCTCGCGACCCGTGGGGGAGGAGGCACTGACGGCGGTCTCCTGGGGGCTTCACGGGCTTTAGCTAGGGCTCTCTGCCTTCGAAGAAAGATAGTCTGTTTGTTGTACAATTCAGTGGAAGTCACTTTAAATTGATGTAAACAAAGGCAGCCTGACCGAGCACCCCCGGCCGGGGTGCGTAGTAGAGTGCGCGGAGTGTAGCCATACAAACATGGACGTCTGTGGAAGCCCAAGTCTCGTGTTTTTGTGAAATTTCAGTGACTCAGCGCTTGACCAGGGCTACGTGGGTGACTTCAACATCAAGATTAAGGTATCGGTGTGTGTTTGGTGTAGCCATCGGGGTGTTGGAGCAGGCCCAGGGCGAGATAAAGGCAGGAGATGAGTGAGGCCGGGGCAGGAGTGGGGGTCGGGGGGGACGGTGGCGCGAGTCCGGGTCTGGGCGGGTGCGGGGCCGCCGCGCCACCGCCAGCTGACTCTCCTGCCGCCACCACGGCTGACGCGGCCTCGCCACTCTGCTCGTCGCCGCCGTCCCCGACCCCAGCCAGCGACGAGCCACCGGGTACCCCCGCGCGTGCCTCAGTCGCGCGACACGTGCCCGAGCGTCCGGACCGCCTCGCCCCCGCGCACAGCCACCCGCCGCTCTCCCTGGCCACCACGCACCACCGCAGCCCCGACCCCGACGATCCCGACGAGGACCCGGACCTGCAGCCGCGGATTCTCCACACGCAGACGCTCGCCCTCCACCACCACCCCGAGGACGACAGTGAACTCTCGCCCTCGGCCCACGTCAACTACAAGGACGAGCCCCTCAGTGTCAGTGTCGTTCACGAGGACTCGCAGCTGGACTCCCATGACTCGGGCTTGCTGAGTCCCAGTGAACTCTCTCCTCGTGAAGGTCAGGTCAGTGTGCCCAGCATGATCGACGCGTCAGACTTCAGATCGCTCCAGCCGGAGCCGATCTACCAGAACTTGTCGTCCATGAACGGCAGGATGTCCCCGCCGGGCTTCTCGCCCTCGTCAGCCAGCAGCTACGCCACGCTGACGCCGCTGCAGCCCCTGCCCCCCATCAGCACAGTGTCAGACAAGTTCGCGTACGGTCACACGGGTAATGTGTCAGGCAGTTTCACCGTCATGCAGAACAACGGGCTGGGCAACATGCTGTCCATGGGCTCGCCTTACCAATACGACAAACTCTCCATGTCGCCCCCACACTACACCTCGAACAACGGCCTCGGCCTCAACCTGGGCCACCAGCACTCGCCACTCTCGCCGCACTCCTACCAGAACGGCCTGGCGTCCCCGCAGAAGTCCCTCAGCCCCACGGGCTACGACTCGCCCTACACGCGGCAGGACATGAGTCGCACGA
>NC_091586.1:4230054-4237554 GCF_042767895.1 Penaeus vannamei
GGAAATGAGTGCGGCGAGTAAGTGAGTGTGTTAAGTGAGTGCGTACGGGAAGGGAATGTGGGGATTGAGTGCGGCGAGTAAGTGAGTGTGGGGAGTGAATATAGGGAGTGCGGGGAGTGAGTGAGAGCGGGGAGTGAGAGCGGGGAGTGAGTGAATGAGGGGAGTGAGAGCGGGGAGTGAGTGCGGGGAGTGAGTGAATGAGGGGAGTGAGAGCGGGGAGTGAGTGAATGAGGGGAGTGAGAGCGGGGAGTGAGTGCGGGGAGTGAGTGAATGAGAGGAGTCAGAGAGGGGAGTGAGTGAATGAGGGGAGTGAGTGAGAGCGGGGAGTGAGAGCGGGGAGTGCGTGAATGAGGGGGATTTTGGTGTCGTGTTATTTCGCGTGTTTCCTGCGTAGCTATGAAGGTCTTTAATAGTATTTTCTCAACTCTGCGTTTGTACTGATTCCCATTACGCACTTTGTCACTCTTTTGTTTTGTTTTTTTCTTTCTCTCTTCTATGCGCGTTTATGTTTTCCGTTTATGGGCTGAATTTTGTCGTTCTCTTTCGCTTGTCTTCTTTTCTCTTCTCTTCTCTTCTCTTCTCTTCTCTTCTCTTCTCTTCTCTTCTCTTCTCTTCTCTTCTCTTCTCTTCTCTTCTCTTCTCTTCTCTTCTCATCTCTTCTCTTCTCTTCTCTTCTCTTCTCTTCTCTTCTCTTCTCTTCTCTCTTCTCTCTCTCTCTCTCTAGTCTTGTTTTCTACGCTTCGTTACCGCGTTCCCTTCGACACCTGCGTGTCCGAATTTGCAGAATCGCTGTCGGGAGTTAGTTCGCAGTATTCCGCGAGGGGGGGGGGTGACTTCATCAACGGGGAATTAAATGAATCAGTGTTGTGCAATTTGCAGAAAAGAAAGGGAAGAAAAATAGCCATCCCTTTGACAAAACTGCGATGCCTGGAACTCAGCTGCGACCGTACTGCTTCCCCCCTCTCTCTCCTCTCTTCCCCCTCCCTCCCCATTCCCCATCTCGGTTCCCTTTACCACGGCCGCTGTGTGTCTCGCGCCCTCGCCGCTGCCCGCCGCTACCCGCCGCCGCCCGTTACTCGCTCGCCGCCCGCTACCCGCCGCCCGCCGCACGCCGCCCGCCGCCCGCCGCCCGTTTCCCGCCGCCCGCCGCACGCTACTCGCTACCCGCCGCACGCTACTCGCTACCCGCCGCCCGCCGCCCGTTTCCCGCCGCCCGCGATAAAACGCACCAACCCTTGCGACTATATTACCCTTCTCTAAGAATTCATAAGTGATTTATAAGTGATTAGTAATTTTAGACTTTCTCTTGGTTTTGTAACTTCTAAGAGTGTGATTGTCTATGCATACGGCGGTTGCAGGTAGACGTAAATAAACTATTTCTAAGTGTAACATTTAGAAATTCAACTTTTTTTCTCTTATTTTTCTCTTTTTATCCGTACGGTAAATACAAACAGACGGATATTACCAAACGCTGTGCTTGCGGTACATGTAAATAATTTTCAAAAAAATAAAAAGAAAGGAAAGACCCATAAAGCTAGGACTAACAACCGGGAAAGAAGACTAACTTACCGTCCTCCGGATAAGCGGTTCGTCCTAATTAACCGGCAGGAGGTAATCTGATTTCTCGGATGTCGGAAGGCCACCGCCCCCCCGCGTTCGGCCGAGACACCGCGAGTCGTCGGTAAAACGGAAGGTAGAGGAATAACGTGGTTTTAATGAATCGAATGCCGCCCAGGTGAGCACGCCGTCGCCCAGGTCATCCGCGGGGACGTCGCGAAGGGAGAGAGAGGGAGAGAGGGAGAGGGAGAGGGAGAGGGAGAGGGAGAGGGAGAGGGAGAGGGAGAGGGAGAGGGAGAGAGAGAGGGAGAGAGGGAAAGGGAGAGGGAGAGAGAGGGAGAGATAAAGGCATTGATAGATAGACAGATATATGGATGGATGGATAGATTAAATGATAGATATATAGACAGACTGATAGCCATATAGATAGATAGATAGAAAGCGAGGGATAGATAGATAGAGTGAAAGTGAGTGAGAGTGAGAGAGAGAGAGAGAATAAGAGAGAGAGAGAATTCTTTCTACACCATGACGCATTTATATGAATCCCCGAGTTAAGACCTCCCCTCCCTCCCCCTCCCCCCCTTTGGAAAATGTCACAATTCCTACAGATTTGATCTATAATGGACTCCGAACGACAGAACGCACGGCCGGTCGCCTCGGACGTATATTCATGACCGGCTGTATATTCTTCAAGGACTCGTGATGAATTTCCCAGCAGTGACCTCTCATGAGCATCAAAAAACGCAAAGGAAGATACGTGTCTGGGGCGGTTACCATTGCGGTGTCTATTATTCACCTCCGTCTCCCGGTTCTGTTCGGGTTCCATACAACCGTCGGCTGGACAGGGTCTCGGCGTGCTTGGATTTTCGGCTTATATGAAGGAAAAAACGAAAAATAGGAGAGAAGGGGAAGGAGAGAGAGAGAGAGGGAGGGGGAGAGTGAGGGAGATAGAGGGAGGGAAGGAGGGAGGGAGAGAGTGACAGGGAGAGGGAGAGAGACAGAGACAGAGAGAAAGAGAAAGAGAGTGAGAGGTAGGAAAAAGAGAAATAGAGATATATAGCCTGGTAAATAGACAGATAGAAAGAACTCGCTAGAAAGATAGATAAATAGACAGATTCAAAGAGAGAGAGAGAAAAAAAGAAGAATAGTGGAACTTGTGTTTTTTTAATCGTCTCGGATCCCGGAGGTTTTGTTCTTAGTGTTATGAATATGGAATTCGAGGCGAGCAGGGAGCCGTGGGACTCGCGAAGACCCTCCGTGACGAATTTTTGATAAGATGATTTTAATGCATGATTACGGGCCGATGGCAATGGAAGTGGGGGGTGGGGTGGGGGGTGGGGGGGTGGGGGAGGTGAGGAGATAAGGGGCAGGGGGTAGGGGGGGAGGGGGGGAGGGGTGGAATCAGTGTTTGGTGGTGAATGTGGTGAATAAGATGATGGTGGTGTAAAGGGGTTGGTGGGGTAGGGGGTAGGTGAGGGGTAGAATCAGTGTTGTTGAGTGATGAATGAATGGAAAAAAAGAAAGTTAGGGTTTGATGTAGGAGGTAAAATAGGATAGATCTGAAGAAAAGGGCAAAAAAGATGAAAAGACGAAGTACAGGTAGTCGTCTAGGATAGAAGAACTGAAGAAAAAGGCAAAGAAGATGAAAAAAGAAGTACAGGTAGCTGTCAAAAAAAGGGGGTCATGCTTGCGGGAAGCGGGTCGTCGCGATGAAATGATACCAGGGGACGAATAGTGCAAGCGGGGACAAAAGCAGCAAGCGCCACCGTGTATATTTTAGCTCTCCCTTTCCCCTCACCTCCTCTCCCTCTCCCTTTTCCCTTCTATCTCCTCACTTCTTCTCCCTCTCTCTTTCTCCCTTTCCCCTCACCTCCTCTCCCTCTCTCTTTCCCCTCACTTCCTCTCCCTCTCCCTTGTATCCCCTCACCTCCTCTCCCTCTCCCTTTCCCCTCACCTCCTCTCCCTCTCCCTCATCTGATCTCCCTTTCCCTTTCCCCCTCCCTCTCTCCCTTTCCTCACTCCTCTCCCTCTCCTTTTCCCTTCAATCCCCTCACCTCCTCTCCCTCTCCCTTTCCCTTCTATCCCCTCTCCCCATTTCCCCTCTTCCCCTTCTATCCCCTCCCCATTTCCCCTCTTCCCCTCTTCCTCCACCCCCACCCAACACATTGCAATATACACCAGGTGAAGCCGGCGATAATCGACGAAGATGACGCCGTTATTCTAATGCAAAGATTGTGTACAGTCGTCGGTCATAACGAACCGAGGTCGGCGGTGTGGCGAGCGAAGACCCAAGCATGGTATGATGAAATAAAACTTGGGATAAAAGACAAAGAAAGAGAGAGAGAGTGAGAGAGAGGGAGGGAGAGAGGGAGGGAGAGAGATAGAGAGAGAAGGAGGGGGAGGGGGGGGAGCAGGGAGGGAGGGAAAGAAGGAGGGAAGGAAGGAAGGGTAGAGAGAGAGAGAGAGAGAGAGAGAGAGAGAGAGAGAGAGAGAGAGAGAAAGAAAGAAAGAAAGAAGAGAGAGAGAGAGAGAGAGAGAGAGAGAGAAAGAAAGAAAGAAAGAAAGAAAGAAAGAAAGAAAGAAAGAGGGAGAGAGAGAGAGAGAGAGAGAGACGGAGAACCACATGACATATTTAGGACAGACCATTACCAACTCCTTAATGGCTACATGATATTATTTTGCCAACACTAGCTTACGGCGCCGTGAAGTGCTGGCGGCGGTGGCATAGTTGTCACTTCCAGCAGCGGCGGAACGTGGGTGTGTGGTTGTGGGTTGCAATGTCGCCACCACAACTCCGGCTCCGGCTAATAAAAATTGTCAACATAAGAATGAGTGTATGCGTGATAGTGCGAATGTATGTGTTTGTGTGTGTGTGTTTTGTATGTTTTGTGTTTGCATGTGTGTGTATATGTATGTATTTGTGTGTCTCTGTGTGTGTTTGTGTTTCTGCTTGCGTTAGTGTGTGTGTGTGTGTTTGTGTGTGTGTGTGTGTGGCAAGCAGGCTCGCCAACGCTCGCATGTCGCGACGGGATAAGCTATACCACTTTACTGCCGCGTCAAGAGAGAAAGAAAAATCGCCGAGTGAAAGAAACGAAAGAAGGAAAGAAAGGGAGAGAGAAAAAAGTGGGGGAGAATAGCCCACGTGGGCATCGGAGTTTAATTTTACGATCATTCTAATTCTAATCCTGGCAGAGAATTATTTTTCTTTTATTTTCATTCCTTCTTGCGGTCGCCGGGGTCTTGTTTGCATATCTATTATGTAAGAGTGTTTACATGCGCACATACAATTGCTTTCAATTTCCTTGATTGTTCGTTCACGAATGCGAGCAGGTGTTGGCGTATGTGCGTGCGTGTGCGTATCCAAGGTACGTATGCGTGTGCACGGGGTTACCGTTGCGTGTCGAGTAGACAGCTGTTTTCCCCATGCATTCTGCGCTGTGGCGGGCCGGACTGTGGCTGGAGAATGACTCACATCACAATGTTTATGGCAGAGCGGTGGCGGGCAGCGCCGCGCCCGCCACCGCGCGCCCGCCGCCGCCGCCCAGGGACACGATTCACGCGCCGCTTTCCGACGTTTCGGCCGCAGGAGGCGAGCGCGCCCTCATACGGACGGAAGCACACGTGTAGACAAAGGCGCTATGGCACACATTCGCACTCAAAACAGACACACGCACGTGACAAATACACACTAAGGCACACAATAACACAAGCATTCACACTCATAACACACACACACACACGCATAGACAAACTCACCGAGGCGCACAATAACACACGCATTCACACTCAAAACTACACCCGCATACACACGCCCAAAATGGCTATTCGGCCAGACAAAACGCCCACGTCCCCACCCCTCCCAGAGAGACACACGGACAGACAAACAGACAGACGGACAGACACACCCTCTCAACAGACACGAGTGCCCTTAATGCAAGATAATATCCGCTAATATTAGTTCCTTTTCGCACGCATGAACTATGTTAGCTCGGCTGTGAATCATTGATTGATAACAAAGCAAATAAAAGCAACTAAAATGTTTTTGTGACATTTGAGAATAATTTTTTTTTCTCTCTACTTTTTTTATTTTATTTTTTTATATATATATTTTTAATGCGTGTTGGTGTTTTGTGTTTTGAAGGTGTGATTTTGGCGATAGTGAAATTATTGTTTTCATTATGATAAATTTTCTTTCTTTTTTGGGAGGGGGGGGGAGGTTGTGTCAAGAGTCAAGCACTTGGCAATCACACCCTTCCACCTCTCGCATGACAATAAACCGCATGACACCAAACCGCATGACACTGTTAGTCCAGTTAAGGCCCGTTCATGATTCACGTGTCGGGAGCCGAATTCCCGAATTCTAGACTCAAGAGGCCCGACTGTCTCGTCCTCGTCATTAAGATATGAGAGTAAATACGGTTGATTTAGCCATGGGAGGAGGGGGGGGGGGAGGTACTGATACTCTTCTCTTCTCCTTCCCCCTCCACTTTCTCTTCCCTCTCCACCTTCTCTCCTCCTTCCAGTCTCTCCTTCTTCCTTCCACCTCCTCTTCCCCATCCACTTTCTCTCTCCCTTCCACTCTCTCCTTCTTTCTTCCACCTCCACTTCTCCCTCCCCTCCATCTCCTCTTCCACCCCCCGCCTTCGCCCAGTTCCGCAACCCTCGGCCGTAGGATTTATTTAAGCTCTGAATACTTAACGAAGAGAACTTTCCTTCGTCCTCGCCACGGATACAAACACAGACACACCCGAACAGGCAGAAATTCGGATTCGAAGCCAGCATTAAGTTCAGGTCGGGAGGTCGGGGGCGCGTTGAGGCTGGAGGAGTGAAGTTCCCGCGCCGACATATGCTTGCGACGCTCCGAATCCCCTGGCGGCCGCTCTCGGAACCTGTCCGACTGGAGTAATGTCTTTCTCGTGTTGATTATTCATTCGGCGGTCATTTCTATTTATTCTATCGGTATAAGTACGTTTGGGGTGTGGGGTGGTAGGATGATTGTTTGTGTGCGAGGTTACATTGAGATGAGAAAGTAAGTCGTAGTCGGGGTCGGGTGCGACGGTTGGGACAAGGGCAGGTGGTAGTCAAATGTACTGGTAGAAATGGTGGAAGAGTTGGCAATTACTATTTTTTTCTTTCGTCGTGTTTGGTAATAATTCAAGGAATAATTCATACTTCAATATTATGAATAAAGTAGAGTCAACCTCATCTCGTAAATTTAGCATACAATCTCTCCCTCCAAAATACCTCATCAGATTTTTGTTCTATTTTTTGTTTACCGGTCAAAAGGAATTATTAGGAGTCGAGGTTTTTAGTAACTATTGCAATGGAGTGTGGCGGCGAACGGCCATTATACTGATGCTTTTTGAATGCGTTTTAAAGGTTTAACCTGAACTGTTTCAAATTGTTCATTCATGTAAGTGAATTACATTTATGCTGCAAGTAATTTGTAATAACTGTTTTTTTCTCTCTCTCTGTCGAGGGACGGATAGTACAGTTACACATACTGTATCTATTACCCTTTATAACATGTACACCGTTTTTTTTTAATATATCCAGAATGCAAATAGGCTTTCATGCCATTTTTAAGACACGCCGCACGTAAAAATCTTTGGCTTCAAACTGTACGCTGTTACACCCCGCTTGCTATAAGTAATTCATATTTATAACATAGAGAATTATTGCATAATGCAGTTTTGCTTCAGCCTGGAATGTTAGCGAGTGAGACACTGTCGCTGCGTGAGTGATCATGAATAATAATGAGTAGGATGAATTATAGAAATGAATATGTTTGCTGTTAAACCGCAATATGAATTGGCGCTTATTGTGACTGCTATGTATGGGGTGTGTTTGCGTGCGTGTGTGTGTGTACGTTTTCTTGTGTGTGGGTGCGTGTATATGCGTATATGTTTGAGTGTGTGTGTGTGTGTGTGTGTGTGTGTGTGT
>NC_091586.1:4242554-4247554 GCF_042767895.1 Penaeus vannamei
TCCTTCCTTTACCCCTATCCCTTCTTCATTTCTTTCTTTCTCATCTTTTTCTCCTCTTCCCACTCCTCCACTTCCCTTCCTCCCTTCTTTCTGTCTCCTCCTCCCCCTCCTCTCCTCTATTCATCTTCTTATTTCACTTTGCATGATTTTTTTTCTCCCTTCTCTCGTTCTTTTCGTCTTGGTGTACCCTTCCTCTTCCTCTTCCTATCATCTTTTGCATTTCTTCCTTATTATATTCATCGGTGACTCTTCTTTTTCTTTCTTTCTTCCTTTCCCCCTATTCTCTCCCTGCTTATCCCTCTCTCACTCTTTCTTTCTCTCCTTTTTTTCCTTGAACTCTTTTACTCTCACTTCCCCTCCATCTCTCCATCGTTTCTTGGCCTCCCCTTCCTCCCCTCCTTCCTCTTTCCGCCCTTTCTCTTCTCCCCTTCTACTTCTCTCCGATCCCTCTTCCTTCCCATTGTGTCTTTCCCCCCCGTGTACGTCCCGGCGCGTACACGTGTGCACATAGTACTTACGTGTGTGCGTGTGCGTTAGCTACGTGCGTGTAAATGAAGCACCGAAACAGATGATTAAGAAGCGAGAAGCGAGGGTAACTTCAGTATGAAAAAAGGAGGAAAATAAAATTATTCTCTGGAGATTTCTTTAAGTGAAAGAAATAGAAAGAAAGAAGGGGAGATAACCCATGCTTTTTTAACAAGTGTTTGTCACACCAACGAAGGAACTATGACCCCCCCCTTACCCCCATACACCTTAACCCCCCCCCCCATCTCCTTCTCTCCCCTGTCTCATCCCCCCCTCCCCCCACAGTCTCTCACACCCCCTGCTGAACTACCAAATTAGGAATATTGGCAAAGTGGAAGAAGTACCACTTTATACCGAGTACCGGAAATTGGACATTTTTTATGGTTCGCTTTCGACAGGCCACCAAAAAATGCCTCTATTTGGTGGGTTTGGTTGCTTCTTAGATTGTCTTATTCGATTTTTTTAGGAGGGGGAGGGGAGGGGAGGGGAAGGGAAGATGGTGGTTTTGGGTTGCCTTGGGTTGACAGTGCTTCTTGTTATTTATTTATATATATATTTTTTTTAATTTCAATATTATTATTTTTATACGTATTGTTACTAATTACTCAAGTTGGATTTTTACTTTATACCTTGGGATGTATTGACCCAGATGTATATGTGTACGTGCGTGTGTGTTTGATTACATGTGAGCCTATTTCTTCATCCTCAACTATTAATCACTCCCTTCCCCCCATCCCCATTAGCACCTTAAAACCCCCAACAAGAAATCCAAACCACCCAGTACCCCCGACCTTCCACCCCCCCCTCCCCCCAAAGCACCCAGTACCCCCAACTTCCAACCCCCCTCCCCCCCTCGTTCTTCCTAAAGCACTCAGTACCCCCGACCTTCCCCCCCTCATTAGTTCTTGCAACCATAATTACCCTAAACACATAACCTCATTTCCAATCGCATAAGGAGGTAGGTGTCGACGGCGGACGCATAGTGACGTAGGGAATCCGCAACCCCCTTGGAAGCCAACAGCTGCCGCAGCCTGCCAGTTTCCCCGGAAACAATTGTAGGGGTGGACGCTGGGCTTTACGGGCGGGGGGGGGGTGGGGGGGGGGTGGGGGGGGGCTGGGCTATAAGGGCTGGGTGGGGGGTGGGCTGGGGCTGGGCTTTAAGGGCTAGGATGGGGTTAGGTGGGGGTGGGCTTTAAGGGCTGGGTGGGGGTAGGTGGGGGTGGGCTTTACGGGCTGGGTGGGGGTAGGTGGGGGTGGGGGGTGGGCTGGGGCTGGGCTTTAAGGGCTAGGATGGGGGTGGGCTTTAAGGGGCTGGGGGTAGGTGGGGGGTGGGCTGGGGCTGGGTGGGGTAGGTGGGGGTGGGCTGGGGACTGGGCTTTCAGGGCTGGGTGGGGGTAGGTGGGGGGTGGGCTGGGGCTGGGCTTTAAGGGCTAGGATGGGGTGGGCTTTAAGGGCTGGGGATAGGTGGGGGGGTGGGCTGGGGCTGGGTGGGGTAGGGTGGGGGTGGGCTGGCGCTGGGCTTTAAGGGCTGCGTGGGGGTAGGTGGAGGGTGGGGGTGGGCTAGGGCTGGCCAGGCGCCGAGATGCTTATCTCTTCAGGAGCGAGCGACCGTTGGGTCGTCTGGAAGGGGGTGTTATTAGTGTTGTTATTATTGATTATTATTTTATAGGTATTTGTTATAATTTGCTTATTGTTTTCACGATTTCCTTTGGGATAAGGGACATGATTATTTTCTTTCTTATCATCATTGTCTTTTGCATCATTATTATCATAATTGTTACCATCATTATTACTACCATAATTGTTACCATCATTATAAGTACCATAATTGAATATTATTATTAACAACAGTAGTATCCTTTTAGTTCTTTAGAAACGTAAAGGTATTGTCATATTCCAGATAGAGAGAAGGAACAGCCGGGTATCTGCCTAGATTCCCCTGATCTCGTATCTCCAATAAGCATACCTTTGCATACACTTAATCTTCGGCTCATTGACCATACCCATCCGGACAGGAAGTTCGAACTCGGATAAACTATAAGGTCAAGCACCCACGCCCGGGACACACCTTAATTGCTGATTAATGTGTCGATAGAGAGTTCAGGTTAGGTCAGGTCAAGGCAGCGGGAGGTCGAGGATGAGGTGACGTGCGGGGGGGGAGGGGATGGGCGGAGGTGAGAGGAGGGATTAAAGTCAATTAATTCATTTCTGTGCATTCATTTTCATGGCACGGGATGGAAAAGGACGGGAAATGTACATGGATAAGCAGGACGACTAGTATTTTCAGCTTCATCACGCACACAGACACGCATACGCACACGAACACACACACACGCGCGCGTACACGACTGGAAATGCCAAATGTCGCTATATAGTGCGATATCCATGTGGTCTCGTAGAGTGCATATGTGCATTTAAAAAGTTATGCTGGCAACTTGGGCTTCTCTTTTTAGGCTCCTGAGTACTGTCAAGTTGACAGGTTTCTCCTCCCGAGCGACCCGACGAAAATTAGGCCTATTTGGCAACCGCGTTTTTAGTAAAGCCTGTAAGTGCGTATTTGGCTTGCGAAGGTGCCACGTACAGCCAGGCGTTCGTATTTAATCCCATTAATGTGTCGCCCAGTAAAGACCACCTTGCCAGACCGAACTGGGCTAATAAACGAATGCAAAAGAAGAGGAAAAAAAGACACGTAGCCAAGGTAGGGCCGAGGCAGTATCTCACGCACGTAAATAATGCATCAACCTCCCTATCATTGCCAGTGCTCGCCAGAGCCCGCGTTATGAGAGGAATTCCTTTATTTTCTATTTATTTTCTCTTGCCATTTCCAAGGTAAGGGTGGACATGGGGTGCATTAAATGGCCGGAGGTTTATCATGGGAAAAGAATCTTGATGTAGATCGTGGTAGGTGAGTGTGGAATGCAGGGGATTGTTAATGAAATAACGTCCGTGTTTGGCAAGCCGGTCTTCCATGACAACGCAGCTGTCACCCTAATTAGTACACGTCATAAGGGTCATATCTGCATGTCGCACGTCGGCGTCGGCTCCTGGTATGTGCTATTCTTTTGCAAAATGTCATTTTCTCGCCTCGCAAACCTTCATTCCATAAACTGTACGTTTGTGTAAAATACACGGGGGGGTTTGAAGCTGGTTCTGATATATAGAGATATTTATAACGTACTGAAAGGTAGTTTTAAGCTGGATGATTCGTGGGGGGAGCCAGAAAATACGACTGGACGAGCTCGCGAAAAGAAATGCAATTGCCCGGGAATAGACTTTTAAAAGGGTTATTTGCTTCCGTTGGCCGCGGTCGCCTGGTATGCAAGACGAATGCTTGAATTAGGGGAAAAAAAGAAATAATACACTGCAGATTTATATGTAATTAAGCATGGTACAAGACCGCCCAAGACGATGTGCCTAATCTTCGAATACCACGAAGATACAGGCAAACAAGTGGACATTTATCGCTACATCAAACTCTTAACAACTGCCTCGATGTGTACAGAGGTATCGCAAACGTTTTCCTTGTTGCGTCATTGAGTTACATCACGTAGAGATGAGGTTGAATGTACCCGGCACCGGGAAAGAGCAGGATAAATACAAGCTCACCATGTGGCAAGAGCGAGGCGAGGGGAGCATCTGCTACCGGGGAGAGAGTGGGGGGAGGGGGGAGGGGAGGGGGAGGCAGCCTCTTCTCTCTCTCTCTCTCATCTCTCTGCTCTCTATTTCTTTCCTGGGCTCGTCTTTTACTTTTCTCTTTCGTGATTCTCTCTCTTTCTCTCTCTCTCTCTCTCTCTCTCTCTCTCTCTCTCTCTCTCTCTCTCTCTCTCTCTCTCCCCCTCACACACACCCCCACACACACACACACACCCACACACACACACACACACACACACACACACACACACACACACACATACACACACAAACACACACACACAGGCACACACACACACACAAACACAAACACACACTTATGCACATATATATGTACATATATATATATATATATATATATATATATATATATATATATATATATATATACATATACATATACATATGTGTGTGCTTATATATATATATATATATATATATATATATATATATATGTATATATATATATATATATATATATATATATATATAAAGAGAGAGAGAGAGAGAGAGAGAGAGAGAGAGAGACGAGACGAGACGAGACGAGAAGGGGAGAAAGAAACATTCCGAAGTAACGTAGTTATGGAAGCTGGATGGACGGAAGGCGAGAAGAGAGAGAGGGCCGAAAGGGTAGGCTAAGGGAAAAGGACGGGAGGGGAGGGGGGAGAGGGAGAGGGGAGAGAGAGAGAGAGAGAGCGAGGAACCAGGAGAGAAATGAGTCCCCGCCAAACAACACAAACCCAGCAGTAGCAGTGTGGTTCCGAGCTAAGGGTGATCATGTATCTTGCTTACCCTTTACCCGGGCCGCACTTTCCCCGGGC
>NC_091586.1:4257554-4270054 GCF_042767895.1 Penaeus vannamei
TATTCTCTCCTCTTCCTCATTTGTAGTTCCTCCATTTCATTTTATGCCGATTAGTTTTACCCTCAAGTTATTATCATTTGTTTTACTTATTTATCATTCATCATCTTTACTGTCTTTCATCGAAAACGTTGAAGAAGAAGAAAAAGATGATGATGACGATGAAAACAAAATGAAAAATGTTTTTATTAATTCAGCAAATATGTAGAGAACGAATACAATGAAAAAAGAATAATTACAAGATAATACAAAATCATTAATTCATTGAAAAAAAAGTTTAAGAGAAGAGAAAACAAAGCGAAGAACTCGAAGAAAAAGAAATGTCGAAACCAATAATTTATTGAGAGAGAGAGAGAGAGAGAGAGAGAGAGAGAGAGAGAGAGAGAGAGAGAGAGAAAGAAAGAAAGAAAGAAAGAAAGAAAGAAAGAAAGAAAGAAAGAGAGAAAGAGAGAGAGAGAGAAAGAAAGAAAGAAAGAGAAAGAGAAAGAAAGAAAAAAAGAAAAGGGAGAGAGAGAGAGAGAAATAAGACAGTGAGAGATAGAACCAGAGAACAGAAAACACTTCACACTCACCACCCCCCCCCAAAAAAAAAAAAAATAAAATAAATAAAATAAAATAGAATAAAATAAAAAAAGAGAAAACACAGCAGAGAAACCGAAACCGCCGGCATTGTGTGGTAGAGTGTGGTAGCAGCGTGGTGGCTGAGTCGCTGTGGTGGAGGCAGACGGGCGGGCAGACGCGAGGGGGAAGGAAAGGAAGGCCGAGAAGTGATGGGAGTGATTGTCCACGCTCTGAACCCTGGACACAGCGGGCGTGGGTGGGGGAGGGAGGGAGGGTGGAAGGAAGGAAGGAAGGAGGGGGTGAGGGTGGAGGGAGGGGGTGAGGGTGGAGGGTGAGTGGGTGGGAAGGAGGGGGTGAGGGTGAGGGTGAGGGTGGGTGGAGGGTGGGGAAGGAAGGAAGGAGGGGGTGAGGGTGGAGGGAGGGGGTGAGGGTGGAGGAAGGTGGGAGGAAGGAGGGGGTGAGGGTGGGTGGGTGGGGGAGGGAAGGGGGCGGAAGGAGGGTGTGAGGGTGGAGGGAGGGAAAGAAGGATGGGGTGAGGGTAGGTGGGGGAGAGGAGGGCGGAAGGAGGGGATGAGGAGGGCGGAAGGAGGTAGTGAGGGTGGGGATGGGGGAGAGCAGAGGGTGAGGGGGAGGGTGGGGAATGGGAGCTGGAGGGAGGGGGTAAGGGGAGGGGAGGGGAGGCGGAGGGGCGGGCGTGCTAGTGGGCGTAGCGGACAGAAAGAGGGACAAGTGGGCGATGCGGTGGGTTGGGGGGAGGGGGGGAGGGGAATAGGATAGGGGTGGGGGCGGGGGGTCTGGCGGTGGGGTCTTGGGGCCGTCCAGCCTCACTTGGCTGATGCATATAATTGATGCAGGTGTTGAACATCTAAACACCTGCCTACCCCCCCCCCCTCTCTCTCGCTCTCTTTCTCTCTCTCTCTCTCTCTCTCTCTCTCTCTCTCTCTCTCTCTCTCTCTCTCTCTCTCTCTCTCTCTCTATATATATATATATATATATATATATATATATATATATATATATATGTACACACACACACACACACACACACACACACACACACACACACACACACACACACACACACACATACACACACACACACACACACACACACACACACACACACACACACACACACACATATATATATAAATACACATACATATATATATACACATACATACACGCATTATGTATATATGTGTATTTATATCTATGTATGTATATATGTATGTAGATATATACATATCTTT
Organism: Penaeus vannamei; assembly: GCF_042767895.1. Lineage (NCBI taxonomy): Eukaryota > Metazoa > Arthropoda > Malacostraca > Decapoda > Penaeidae > Penaeus > Penaeus vannamei. The sequence continues at coordinate 4,259,366 of NC_091586.1, forward strand.
ACATGTATATATATGTGCATATATACATATATACAATAATATGTATTTGTACATATATATGTGTGTATGCGTGTATGTGTGTATGTGTGTGCGTCCTTTTCAATGTGTACATGTATACTGCTCACTTTTCCCTCCCCCCTTTTTCATCTACCTTTACGTCTGACCTCAGATGACCCCCTCCCCCCCCTCCATCACCTCCCATGCGGGCGCCAGCTGGGGCATCACCACCTGTACCCCCTCCCCCCCCCTCCTGTAACTGCGAACTTTTACGCGCGCGCGCACTGTCGTCTCCCCTCGCCTTGCTACTCATTGCGGTCAACATTCTCTTTTATTGTGTTGTTCATATTTTCATTCTCTCTGTCTCCTTCCCTCCCTCTCCACCTCCCCCTTTCTCTCTCTCCCTCTAGGACACACACACACGCACACATACACACATACATACACACATACACACACACACACACACACACACATATGCACACACACACAAATATACAAACACACACACACACACACACACACACACACACACACACACACACACACACACATACACACACACACACACACAGACTCATATAGCCATACATGTAAAGTGAATATTACGATCATAAATTAAATATAGCAAACATTAATGTATGCACAGCGCCTGTGAGGATAATACCTCCGGTTAATATGAACGGCCGGATAAATTGCTATCGACCGCGAAGTAGCTAAAGGACTTAAAACGGGTGCCTTTTGTTTGGCCAAGACGTGACGCAAGACGACATTATTTTGTTTGTCAAACGTTCCCCCCTGGCGGCAGTGGCGGCAACTACGGACAGCGGCGACGAATGCCATCTAGCGGCCGGACCAACAACTAACCGTCATGATTGTGCACGCCGCTTGCTGGCGTTGTGGTTGGTGGAGACGCTGGTTGTTGTTTTGCTGTTATTTTGCTTGGTTGTTACTGGCGATCTTGTTTTTTTTTTCTGAATAGTATGATGGTAGTTCTCGTGACACGTGGCAGAATGGTCAGTTTTTTTTCTGCTGTTGAAATTTGCATTGTCGTTTGCCTCACGGTTGGCCATGGAGTCAGTTTGGGCGGTTGTCGCTCCCGCAGCAAGTCGCTCGCCGGGAGGGGAGGCGAGGGGAGAAGGGAAGCGAGGGGAGAGGGGAGGAAAGGGGAGAGGGAGCGAGCGGGTTACGGGTTAGTTTATGTCGGCGATAATTTGGGGAAATGCAAGAGGAAGAGTGGAGTCCGTAATACCTCCCCGTCCCTCCCCCTCCCCCACCCCCTGGCATAGGCCCTGAATAGGCGGGAATTTACGGCAGGTTAATAATTAATAACGTGAAGTCTTGTAAGTCTTCGGGAGGACAAGCCAACACACACATCCACTATGTTGACCAATAAATATTGCCTCAGCTACACAAAGGGACAGTAAATTATTGCCAGGCTGACACTAAACGCTCCTATTGCTCGCCACTATTCATTCACCGACCAGCCGTACACCTTGCTAACTCATTATAACCCTTATTGCCACCTTACACAAGGATGTGACAGTCGTCTGATCCAATCTCGAGAGCTTTATTCGTCAGCGACCTTGTGACCCTCTGCCGTAAGGGTGGGAAGGGCTTGACCTCCCCCGCTAAAACCCGGTGATTCTTAATCGCCTTTCCGCCAGGGCGCCGTAAAGGTGAGAATCGGTGGCCTTTCGTAATATTATTTCCTTTTTTTTTCTCTCTCTAGATAATTTATGCCACGGTCTGACTAGACAAATTGAATGTCAGGATTTCTAATGAGCTTTATAGAAATCTATTTAACCAGGATCAGCGCGAGTTGTGGAGCGATAACAATAGCTATCGTAATAGGAAGTCTGTTTGACCGGTGGCCGAAATTGGGAGGTCCGAACGAAGGGCTGGAATCTGTTCGAAGCTGTCGTCGCGACTTCGTTTGCGTCTAGACTCACCTGGGCGACTTTTTTAATTTTTTTTTAATTTGTCTCTGGGCACAGGTGGACATTCGAATTGATAACGGCAGTAATCATAACGACCATAATTAGACCACAGTAGTATGCTATGTGTATATTGGTTTTCTTGCTATTATTGCTGTGATAATAATGTCTGTAGGAGTTATAGCAACAGCAGTAAACGTATTAATAATAATAAGGGTAATGATAACAGTTTTTGATAATAATGATATAATGATAAATGTGTCAGTTATCATTATTGTTATTGTCGTTGTTGTTATTATTACTATAATTATTTTCATCAATTTCATTATCATTCCTGAAATATCTGAAGAGAGCAATTCCCATTCCCATTATTACCTTTATTATCCGTATCATATATCAAAGCGCATTATTATTCACACACTATATATATATATATATATATATATATATATATATATATATATATATATATATATATATATATATATATATATATATATATATATATATATATATATATTTTATTTAGTAATTTTATTGCCACTCCTAATTCCAGTACCACATGAATAATTAATGTCTATGTGGTCGTATTTTTAGAATTTGATTTTCTCTTCGTACTTATTTTTTTTATTTATCTTTTTTTTCTCGAGCATTACAATACCAAGACTCGTTCTTCATATATTTACTCGCGACAATAAATAACCAGATGAATCACGGAATTATACGCGGTTGACGTCGTGTGTGTGTTTGTGCGTGTGCGCGCGCGCGCGTGTGTGTGTGTGTGTGTGTGTGTGTGTGTGTGTGTGTGTGTGTGTGTGTGTGTGTGTGTGTGTGTGTGTGTGTGTGTGTGTGTGCGTGTGTGTGTGTGTGTGTGTGTATGTGTGTGTGTGTGTGTGTGTGTTTGTTTTTGTTGAGAGAGAGAGAGAGAGAGAGAGAGAGAGAGAGAGAGAGAGAGAGAGAGAGAGAGGCAGAGAGAGAGAGAGAGAGAGAGAGAGAGAGAGAGAGAAATGCGAGAAAAAGACAGACAGATATATTAGATAGATAGATAAATAGATAGACAAATGATTAGAGAATGCTCTTGCTTCAACTTGACAAAAGGAACCAAGACAGTCTACCTGTTGCCTCCGCTGGCGTTGGATGCAGACGGATGCGCTGCCTTGGCTCTCTCACGCGCTCATTCACGGGCGTGTGGGCGTAGGGCGTACGCACATGCACAGATACACACACACACTGGTGCAGGCTTACGTTTGGATTCGCGCGCACACACAGACGTGCACGTACGCAGACAGACAGACATACACACACACAGACACAGACATACACACACACACACACACACACACACACACACACACACACACACACACACACACACACACACACACACACACACACACACACACACACACATACACACACCCTCATACACGTCCACAGACATAGACACACACATGCGTACACAGACACGCACACACACTCACGTACACAGACACAGACACGCACACACATGTACGCAGACAAATAGCTCATTATTAGCAAGCCCGAGCAGGCACACTAGATTATTATTACTAATGGCTCGACTCATTACAATGAACTAATATAAATAGACTCTAATTATGTTGGACCCACTCAGGAGCCGGTTCGCCTCGCCTGCTTTTTTGGTCTTTTCGGCTTTTTTGTTATTGATGGTTTGGGTTTTTTGGGCTTTTTGGGGGGGTGGGTGGGGGGGGGTGGGGTGGGGTCTAAAGGGTCGTTAGGAATTTTATTTATATATATTTTTTGTTTTGTTATTTTTTTTGTATTTTTGTTTTGTTTTGGGTTTTCCTTATTCTCCTTTTGTTTTTTCTTTCTTTTTCTTGTCTTTTTGTTGTTTTGGTTCGTATGGTTGTTGGTGTCCTTATCTGAGTGAGTTTATTTGTTTTGTTTTGAGTTAATTGCATATTTTATGTACCCTTTCTCTTTTTACCCCCCCCCCCCCAATATCCCTTCTCGTATCCTGAGTATAGAAGCGAATGAGGGAATTAAGGCGAGACCGAGAATTATGACACGTAGGCCTATGTATCATCCCTTTCCCCTCTCCCCCCCCCCCTTTTCCCCAATCTCAAGCCTCCCTCGGCCTCTCACCTGTTATCTCTGTTATCGATTGTTATCTCGATCCGGGCACGCGTCTCATGCCCCCTCCCCTACCCCCCCTATACACCCCCACCTCTCTCACACCTGCCTTTTTCCTCTCTCCCTTCACAATGCTTACCTTTTTATAGGCCTATTTTCGATTTTTTTTCCATAGTACAGTCTAGGAAGATCAACAAATAAATAAAGAAAACAAAACAAAAAATATAAAGAAAGATCTGAAATTGAAGTACATTTTTTTGTGGGGGGGTGGAAGGGGGGAAGGGGGGAAGAGGAAGGGGTGGGTGGGAGGGAGGAATGGGGAGGAGAGGAGGGGGATAGTTATTTGTTCTATGTATCGACTTCGGTTATTTACCCCCAACGGTTACAAAGGGTGAAGATTTATTGTCGAAATAACGTGGACTGAATAACAAAAGTGTAAATAAAGAGAGAGAGACAGACAGACAGAAAGAAAGAAAGATAAAAAACATGACTAAGATAACGGTTTGTGAACATTTATGAAAGTGTGAAGATTTGTCATATCAGTTCTGTTGGTGCAAGATGGCATGAATGGGGAGGAGGGGAGGGGAGGAAGGAGAGAGAGGAGGAGGGTTGGGGAGGGGAAGGGGAGGAAGGAGGGTAAGGGGGGAAGAGGAGGGTTAGGGAGGGGAGGGGGAGGAAGGAGGGAAGGGGGAGGGAAGGGGGAAAGAGGAGGGTTAGGGAGGAGGGGGGTAAAAGAAGGAGGGAAGGGGGAGAAGGAAGGTTGAGGGGTACGAGGGAGAGGGGAAGGAGGAGGTGGAGGGGAGAAAGCGAAGGAGATATGACGAATGTGAGCAACAGGTGAGAAGAGGTATACAAAGCAAGGCGAAGGAGGTAAATAGAAACGGGGAGGAAGAAAAGGTATTTGACTAGCATTGGGGAGAGAAAGAGAGTGTAGCAAGGAGGGAGAGAGCGGGAACTAAAGTAAAAGAAAATAACGAGAAAGAGGGGGAAGGAGAGGGGGTTCGGAGGGAGGTAGAAGGGGAAAGGAGGGGGAAGGAGGAGGGAGGGGATAGGAGAGAAGAGGAAGGAGGAGGAAGAAGGAGGAAAGAAGGGAAGAAGGAGGAAGGAGGAGGAAAGAAGGGGAAGGAGGAGGAAAGAAGGGGAAGGAGGAGGGAAAGAAGGGGAAGGAGGAGGAAAGAAGGGGAAGGAGGAGGAAGGAGGAGGAGTAGGAGGGGTAGGGGAGAAAGGGGGGTAAACCGCGCTAGATTGGAGGAAGGGGGGGGTGTTGGTGGTCAGGGCTGGGGGGTGAGGGGGGGGGCGGGGGTGACAAGCACATATGAGCGTGTTATCAGACGTGGAAGCGAAGCACGGCGGTATCAAGAACGGGACACGGACGTACGCACACACGCGCACGCACACCCGTCGATCAGTCACTTGCACACGTCAGTCACATTAGAGAGGGGGTGGGGGGTAAGGGTGGGTGGGGTGGGGGAGGGTGGCTGTCGCTCTCTCTTTCGCTTTCTCTCTTTATCTTTCATTCATTTACTATCATTATTGTTGTTATTGTTATTATTGTTATTACTGTTTTTATTGTTGTTGCTGGTGTTTTTATTGTTATAATGTTAATTATCATTATTATTATCATTACTGTTATGGTAATAATATTGATAATAATAATAATAATAATAATAATAATAATAATAATAATAATAATAATAATAATAATAATAATAATAATAATAATAATAATAATAATAATAATGATAATAATTATGATAATTATTATTATTATCATTATTATTATTATTATTATTATTATTATTATTATTATTATTATTATTATTATTATTATTATTATTATTATTATTATTATTGTTATTGTTATTTTCATCGTTATCATTAATATTATTATCGTTATTTGGATAACTTAAACTATCGCCATGTTTACTTTACTATTTTTTTTTATCACCTATTTCCTTTCTTCTCCTTTCTCGTCTCATACATCATCACAATTGTTATTTATTGCACTGTATCTATACCTTGCATGTATCTCTATTATCTTACTTTATTTCTAATACATAAATCACTATAAAAGCAGACGTAGAAGATTAGGTTGAAGTAGAAGAAGAAAAAAATGGATGGGTAGAATGCTCATAAAGAGATAAATAAAGCATAAGAAAAACAAAACAAAAAAATGAGAAAGTTGCCAGAGACGAGGGGGAGTGTGGGGGGTAGGGGAGGGGAGGTGGGGAGGGGCAAGTTTGGAGTTGAATGGAGGGGGGGTCGGAGGAGGGAGGAGGAGGAGGAGGAGGGGAGGTAGGGAAGGGGAAGGGGAGGGGGAATAGGGGGAAGGGAGGAGGAGGAGGAGGAAGGGGAAGAGGAAGGGGAGGGGGGGGAGGAAGGAGAGGGAACAGGGGGAGGAGAGGAGGAGGAAGGTGAATGAGAAGGGGAGGGAGCAAGGAGAAAGAAGGAGGGGGAAGGGAGGAGGAGGGAAGAGGAGGAGGAGAGGGGAGGGGGAGGATTGCGTGTGGTCTTACTCCTTGCATTTACTATTAAGAGAAAGAGAGAGAAAAAGAAATACAAAAAAAAGGTCGTGATTGTTGGAATAATGTGAAAATGACCCTGAGAAGCCGAGCGCCAGTTACCAGCGGCGCGGAGGGAAGGACTACAGTGCCTGGTGTTGGTGGCACTGCGGTGTGGTGTGGTGGTGGTGTCAGCACAGTGCCAAGAGTGCCGTGGTGTGGTCAGAGTGGGGGGGTAAGGGCCATGGTTATTTTTTTTCTATTTTTTTCTTATTTTTATGTTTATTCCTTCCCTTCTTTCTTTATTTATTTATTTTTGCTTGAAGTATTCGTGTTTTTTTCAACTTTTTTATTTATTTAGCTATTTATTTTCTTATTTTACTTAAAGCGTTCGTAAGTAAGGGTGGCATTGCTGGAAAAATTTATGCGGTGAACTTATAAGTGTTGTGAACGTTACCCTCGATAACCGAGTGCTAAATTGGGGTGGGGGTGGGGGTGGGGTGGGAGATCAAGGACCTAAGGAGCCATGTTGTATGTGGTAGGATAATGTGGACTAATAAAACATGCGGATTTAACATGAGGTTATTCGACACTTTTTTTATTTTTTCTTATTTTCACTCTTTTTACAAAATTCATTTTTTTATTAGACTGAAAGCAAGAGGTCTGACTGTCGAGGGTGTGAGGGTAAAGTGCGAGGGTGAGTGAGGCGTCTCGAGCATGGAGCTCCGAGGGTGAAGGGTGAAGTGGTGTTCAACTCACCCTTAACATAGCACAGGGTTAACGGTCATGCGTTTATTTCCCCCCTGAAACGCGACTATTAGGGTGAAGGATGACGTATGTCTAACCCTTAGATTTAGGGAGATTAAGGGTGAATGCATTTTATGATGTAAGGGTGGGGGAGGGAGAGTGGACTACCTTTAGAGATGCAAGTGCAAGGGTGAAGGGTGAAGTGGAGAGTGTACTGCCCTCGGAGATGCAAGGGTGAAGGGTGAAGTGGAGAGTGTACTGCCCTCGGAGATGCAAGGGTGAAGGGTGAAGTGGAGAGTGTACTGCCCTCGGAGATGCAAGGGTGAAGGGTGAAGCGTGTTTCCCTTCGGCGACGCGAGTACTAAGGGTGAAGAGTGAAGTGCGTTCCCCCAAAACACACGAGTGCTACTTCCCTTAATCACGCCTTCTTTATAGTTATTATCCCTGGCCTGCTTGCCGCGGGATTTACGACCTTAGCGACGGCGTAGACAAGGGTCGTTATCGCATGCAAGTGCAGGTAGTTAGTGGCCACATCTTGGCTTGTAGTAGGTGACGAAGGCAGTTATTTCGTGGAGGTGGAGCGAGGGCCCGTAAGGCTCATTTTGCGTGTTCTTGAAACGGCGGCATGACCTCTTTCCGGGGTCTCGGGGCATGAAGGTGTTCTGCCACATCACGACTTCTTAATGTTGTTTGTTCGTGTGAACTAAAGGGGGCAGTAGAGGTTGGTGGTGGTAGTGTGGGCAGAGAGAGAGGGAGAGAGAGAGAGAGAGAGAGAGAGAGAGAGAGAGAGAGAGAGAGAGAGAGAGAGAGAGAGAGAGAGAGAGAGAGAGAGAGAGAGAGAAGAAAGTAAGAAAGAAGTAGAAAGGGGGAAAAAAGTGGGCGATCGTGAGAATCAAAATAATAAAGAGGACCAACGAATAAAAGTAAATAATAATAATAATAATAGTAATAAAAAAATAGAGTACGAGAACGAAGAGAGGAAAAGAAAGAGTAGGAGGGGAACCAACAGGTATCAAGGGGATGGAGGGAGGGGGGGGAAGGGGGGACGACAAGAGGCACTCGGGGAATGGGGGGGCAGGCACCTAGGGGTAGAGGGGAAGCAACAGCAAGCACCAAGGAGAAGGTGGGGGGGGAGGGACGAGCAAGGGGGAGGTGGGGAGGGAAAGTGGCGACTTCAGGGGAGGTAGGGAGGGAGAGGGGCGGCAAGGGGGGAGTGGGGGGAGGAAGGAGGACGACAACAGAAAGAAGGGGGCTAGATATGTGAGGGGGGTTAAGAGCAACTGCAGGCACCTAGGAAGAGAGAAGCGACCACAAACACAGGGGGAGGGCAGGGGGGGGGAGGGAGACGACAAGAGGGCGACAGACAGGGGGAGGGCAGGGGGGGAGGGGGGAAGGGAGACGACAAGAGGGCGACAGACAGAGGGAGGGCAGGGGGGGAGGGGGGAAGGGAGACGACAAGAGTGCGACAGACAGGGGGAGGGGAGGAGAGGGAGGGAGAGGGCCCCAGCGACGACCCACCTGACGTAGATCTCGAAGGAGCGTCGTGTCAACCTGCCGATTACGGGTTCTCCATCAGATATATTTTCCTAGGCGACTAAGCGCGGCGCGTAACGTTATTTAACTCTGACGTAAACACCGAGCGTGGATAGTGTGACGAAAACCGTGATTGCGACTACTTGTAGAGACGTGATTTGTACACTATCTATTTTTAATCTTTTTAAAATATTATCTACGATGGGGAAATGGTGGGCGGGTGGGCGGACGGAGGGGGTGGGGGTGTAATGCAAATTTGGAAGGAAATGCAATGCTTGGAGAGAGAGTGGGCGGCATGGGCGGGGGATGAAAGAGATGTAGTGATTAGATGGCTCAGGTCGGTCATACATGGATAGCAGACGCGTATATTATGTGTATCTGCGTGTACGAATATGGATGTGTGTATCTGTCTGTCTATATCTACGTCTGTCTGTGTCTGTACGGGAGTGTGTATATCTGTCTGTCTATATCTACGTCTGTCTGTGTCTGTACGGGAGTGTGTATATCTGTCTATATGGATGTGTATATATGTCTGTGTATATCTACGTCTATGTGTGTCTGTACGGGAGTGTGTATATCTGTCTCTATGGATGTGTATAACTATCTATACTTACGTGTAGCTGCGTCTGTATGGGCGTTTGAATTTTATCATCGTTATCATTATTTCATTATCATAATTATTATCCTCATTAGGGTCGTTATTGCTATTATTATTAGGGTTTTTCCGTTTTCTTTATGTATCCATATATAACTGCATGTATTTTTTTCCACAAGTATTTATCATTCTTACGTTCCTTATCGTCTTGTAATTATTATAACGTAATGTAATATCATAATGTAATATTAACAGAAATAAGTAATGGTTGTAATGCTCGTAGTAATGGTGATGATGATAGTAATAATAATGATAAAGTGGCACATTAGCGCTAATAATAACATTTGTTGTCATCGTTGTCGTGGTTACCATTATTATTATTATTGTTCTTGTAGATATAGCTTTTGCTGTTCCTGTGCCCTGCTCGTTCTCTCTCTCTTTTTCTCTTTTTCTCTCCTTTCTCTCTCTCTCTCTCTCTTTCTTTTTTTCTCTCTCATTCTCATTCTCATTCTCTCTCTCTCTTTCTCTATTTCTCTCTCTCTCATTCTCATTCTCTCTCTCTCTTTCTCTCTCTCTCTCTCTCTCTCTCTCTCTCTCTCTCTCTCTCTCTCTCTCTCTCTCTCTCTCTCTCTCTCTCTCTCTCTCTCTTTTTCTTTCGCTCATTCTTACTCATTCTCTCTCTCTTTCTCTGTTTTTCTCTCTCTCTTTCTCTCTCTCTCTCTCTCTCTCTCTCTTTCTCTCTCTCTCTCTCTCTCTCTCTGTCTCTCTCTCTCTCTCTCTTCCTTCCTCTTCCCTCCGTGGCACAACCCCGTTGACGCAACACATTCGCCCCGGGGGTTAGGGTCACGGGAGAATAGGAGGAGGGGGGGGGGGGGGTCTCACTCGGGGGTTCCCCTCCTTTCCCCTCGTGACGCTGACGTAACGCACGTGTCACGGATGGGGAGCGTCACGTAGCCGTTAGAGGTGGGGGGGAGGGAATGAGGGAGAGAGAGAAGGAATGAGGGAGGGAGGAAATGAGGGAGGAGGAATGAGGGGGAGAGGAACTGAGGGAGGAGGGAATGAGGGAGGAGGGAGAGGGAGAAAGAGGAGAGATAGATAGACAGATAGATAGATAGATAGGTACATAGAGATAGTAATAGGAAAAAGAGAGAGAAATAGAGAGGAGAGAGAGAGGGCGAGAGAAAGGAAGAGAGAGGGAGAGAGGGAGGGCAGACTGACCATCGCCCGCCCTAGGGAAGGTGAGTTGGTCTGGAGGTGGGCGGAGGGA
>NC_091586.1:4272554-4280054 GCF_042767895.1 Penaeus vannamei
GGGGATGGGGGATGGGGGAGGGAGACAGGGTGATGTGTAGTTCACATGAATCACTAAGCTGTGATGAAGGGGAGAGCGCGGAGGGTGGGGGAGGTCCGCCCCCGTAATTAGTGTGTGTGTGTGTGTGTGTGTGTGTGTGTGTGTGTGTGTGTGTGTGTGTGTGTGTGTGTGTGTGTGTGTGTGTGTGTGTGTGTGTGTGTGTGTGTGTGTTCTACGTATGTATGAGGTGCAAAAAGAAGCAAGAAAAGTGATAAATTTAAGAAATTATTATTATTTTTTTATAGAGACCTACGTGTCCTCATTACGCGAAAGCAGTAAACGGTTAGAGAGAGAAAAAAAATACTTTTCGTTATTACAAGAGACATCGCGACAACCTAGTCGATAGTCCCCGTGTGTTGATACCGAAAATATAATGACTACGAGCATAAATATTTAGCAAACGAACACCAATGCTTACAACTCATGATTAAAGTCAGTGTCAACAAGCTTTCGGACAACACCCTGAAGGGACGTGGCGGCGTATCATTGGTTACCTCATTTTGAGCGGGAAGTTTTTTGATTGGTCGCCCGCGCTTCCATCTTCATATTTTGGCTTTTGAAAAAATAATTGCCGGTATTGTTCGAGGTTCTTATTTTTTATTTTTATCTTTTATTATGGTTTGATTATTCGTTTTCGAGAGGAAGAGTTTTTGGGATTTTTTGTCTGTGTTTGTGGAGATTTACCTTTCATAATTTCAGGCGCGCGCGCATGCACACGCACACTCGCAAACGCACGCACACGCACACGCAAACACACACATGTGCATTTAAACATACATATATGTACATGCGTGGATGCGTATACATACACAGCTCTAAACAAGAACATAGGATTTTCTTTTCCTCAAGACACGGCCATCAATCTAGTCTTTTAAGTTCGTTTTTTTCCTCTCCTTCTTCCTCTTCTTTTACATCTGAATGCGTTGCTGATTAGTACATAACACTTAAAGGGTAATCGGAAACTACCCCCAGAGCGGAAGGGGTAAACAAAGGCGCCTCTGGAAGGGTGGACGGGGGTGGGGGGGGCGGAGGAAGGGGTAGGGGGGTGGTCTCTTACAAGGGAAGGGAGTAGGGGGGAGGGGGGTAGCCGTGTCACCGAAGCGGGTCAAGCCATTGTGACCTCTCGGCAGGGGTTACAAGCAGGTGGTTTTGGCGGACGCTGGAACGACTCGCCGACAATGACCACGGCAGCGAATCGTCGAGGGGAATTGGGGGGGTGGAGGAGGGGGGGGTGAGGGGAAAGAGGAGGGGGGTGGGGATCCGAAAGACCTCCCTAACTCCCTCCCCCCCACTCCCTTACTCCCTTCCCCCCCTCCCCCTTTCCCTTGAACGTGACCCGACGTCCGCGTGGGATTTTAACCTCTGTGTCCCCCGTCCGTAAGGGTGGGTGTGGGCCCTTGCATCATTAGCCACAATAGTGTATTATGGAAGCTGATGGAAGGGTTGTCTATGGCGGGGAAATGGGGGTGGGGTGGGGGTGGGATGGGGGGGGATTAGGTATGGCGGGGAGAGGGGGAGACGCCAGGATTAGAATTGAAGAAGCAATGGATGAAAAGAGAGATTGTGGGTGGATAGAGAGAGAGAGAGAGAGAAGGAGGGGGGGAGGGAGGGGTGGGATATGAAGAGGGTGAGAGGGAAGGGAGGGATGGGATGGAGGAGGGAGGAAGGGAGGGATGGAGGGGAGGGAGGGAGGGGTGGGGAATGAAGGGGAGTAAGGGGGTGAGAGGGAAGGGACGGGGATGGGGTGGAGGGAGGGAGGAAGGGAGGGATGGGGGAGGGGAAGGCGCGGGTTATAAATGGTCTCATGATGGGGGGGAGGGATAATGGCGCTTGCAAGACACAAGGCGACCCTGGGGTGGTGACGCTAATGTCTGCCGAAGGGGGTAGGGTGGGGGTGGGGTGGTGGGGGGTACAGGGAAGTGGGGGAGAGGATTTTTTGGGATGAGGAAGAGGGGGGGTTAAGGGAAGGGGGGAATGGGAAGATGGGAAGAGGGAGGGGTTGTTAGGAAGAGGAGGAGGACGAAGGGGAAAGGGGAAATGGGAGAGGGTTTGTTAAGAAGAGGAGGAGGAGGAAGAGGGGGGGGGGGAGATAAAGGGGAGGGGAATGATAGGCTGACGAGGAGAAAAGGGGTAAGGATAAGGGAGATGGGGGGAGGGGGGTGTTAGACGCCACAAACCTCATTCTCCCCTCCAACCTCGCTCCGCTAAGCCCCCCACCCCCCTCTGAGACGGGAAGGCATCCGACCTCCTAATCTCCCCTCTTGCCTGCGTTTAAGAAGAGATTTATAACCCTTTGGAAGGTCTTCTTAACCCCCCCCTCCCTTCCCCCCCTTTCTGAAAACTGCTTCTGGTCAACCTCTCATGATCCTTCCTTCTTTATCAACCTCTTTAGGGTGAGTACTAACCTTAAAAGCCGCTTCTAGATCGTTCTTTCACTGTTAACCTCTTTGGGGGTGAGTACTAACCTCAAAAAATACTTGTAACTGTGTGACTATAATGTATTCAGACCCCATAAGTCAACCCTCTTTCCAGCTCAACTCTCCACATTCAAAGCTATTTTGATTAATCCACTCAACCTCACACGTCAACCCCCAACACCCCCACCCCCTACAACCAAACCACCCACATTCACCCCCACTCACTCACTTTTCTCAACATCCAACACCCCTTTTTCCACCCTCACTCCCACTCACTCCTGCGAATCCGACCCCTGTCCACTCACCCCACTCATTCCCCAACATCCAGTCCCCTTTCCGTCCATCCCCCACTCCTAATCCCACTCCCTTTCCCCATCCTTATCCCCAATCTACCCGTCCACCTCATGAATCAACCATTGCTGTTCATGTTTCCCGACGTTTAACCTCAACATACCGCAACCCCCCACCTCCAACATACCCCAACCCCCCACCTCAACATACCCCAACCCCCCACCTCAACATACCCCCCCCCCCGCAAAACCTTCTCTTTAAGCCCCCTTTTCTCTCCTTCTAGAACCTTCCTTCTGACTCACCCTTCCATCACACTTATATTTATCCTTCTTGTCTTCTGTTCCCTCTGTTTCCGACCTGTATTTTCCCTCCTCCTATTTTCCTTCTTCTCTTTCTTCGTTCCTCTTTTCTTTTCGTTTTTTTCTCATCTTTATTTTCTCTTTTCTTGATTTGTTTTGATACCTGTTTTTTCCCCTCCTCCTCCTCCTCCTTTTTCCTTCTTACCTTTTTTCCTCTTTTCTTTTCGCTTTTTTATCCATCTTTATTTTCTCTTTTCTTCATTTGTGTGATTTTAAAAAGAAAAGGTATCGAGTTTGTGGTAATTTTGGTTCTGAAATTTCGAAGTTTCAGTTGCATATGTTTCACTGCGTCATTAGTCGTTCTCATTTATCTAAATTATCTGTCTATTTATTTATTCATTTACTTGTTTAATTATTTATTACCTTTCTCGTCATGCACTCGTTTGTGAGCCGTCATGCGTTGAGGTCATGGCAGGTGAGGCGTGTCACGTGACTTCCCTGTAATATGTAAATCAGGTGGTTATGTCCCCTCTCTATATATATCTCTCTTCCCCTTCTCCTTTCATTTTCTTTTTTGTTTTCTCTCTTTCGCCCTCCTATTCGTTCCTCCGTGCAGCCAGTTTCTCGTCTCCTTACTGTCTCTCGCTCTCTATACAGCTTCTAATTTGCTCTCTTTTCCTTTTCTTCCCCCTTTCCTCTCTCCTCCTCCCTTCCTCTCCCCTCTCTCCCTCCCTCCCTCTTCCTCCTCCCTCCCTCATCCCCCTCTCTCCTCTCCCCCTCCCTCCCACTTCCCCCTCTCCCCTCTCCCCCCTCCTCCGCATCCCTCCCTCTTCCCCTCTCGCCTTCCCTCCCTCATCCCCCTCTCCCCTCTCCCTCTCTCCCCCCTCCTCCCTCCCTCCCTCCCTCTCCCCCTCTCCCCCTCCCTCCCACTTCCCCCTCTCCCCCTCTCCCCCTCCCTCCCTCTTTCCCCTCCCTCTCCCCCTTCCTCCCATCCTCCCTCCCTCATCCCCTCTCTCCCTCTCCCTCTCCCCCTTCCTCCCTCTCTCCCTCCCTCCCTCTGTTTCCCGGCGATACACATGAAAGCCAAAGAATACGGCGCAGAAATTGAATACATTCCCCAGACGTCATCGTCATTTCGGCCGCCGTCGCTCCGGAGTGTTTCTGATCTATTGAACGGCAATAAATGATGGTGACGCTGATAATGGCGGCGCGATGGTGAAAATTTGCGGTGATTTACAGACCGGGTGCGAGAGGGAGGAGGAGGGAGGAGGGAGGTTGGGGGAGAAGTAGGAGGGGGAGGTTGGGGAGGAGGAGGTTGGGGGAGGGGAGGAGGTTGGAGGAGGGGGAGGAGGTTGGAGGAGGAGGAGGGGAGAGGGTGATTGTGATGGGGGGAAGGGAAGGGACAGGGGGTGGAGGGAGGGAAGGGAGAGGAAGGGGAAGATGAGGAGGAGGATTAGAAAGAGTGAGGATAAGGACGAGGAGGAGGATGGGGAAGGAGGGGGGATGAGGAGGAGGATGGGGAGGGAGGATAAGAACAAAGAGGGAGGATGGAGAAGGGAGGGGGATGAGGAGGAGAAAGAGGAGGAGGATGGGGAGGAGGAGCGGGGGGGGAGGGGGGGATGGCCAAGGATATAGTTCATGGCCAGTCTTGGCACCATTGTCATACCGAGCAAAATATTGACACCCGCGCGCCACGCCGTCGAGTATCGGTCGAGCTATTTTCAAACTCACTTCCCGGTCGTGATGTAAGTCTCGTAAAAATGAGTTCCTTACCGATCCCCTATCGGCTATCCCCGAATGTACGTGTAATGAGTTATGTGCGCCGGACGTTGGTGTAATATCTATAATTATTAGCGAGCCTTGTGCACCGCAAATGCATATATTGTGTGCGTGGCTGTGCGTGAACGGCCCGCCAAGCCACATAACGCATAGAACCATGACACTATATATTTGCATATATATATATATATATAAGCGTATCTGGTAGCATACACACACATGTTCCTAACCTCGCCTTCTCTCTCTTCTCTCCCCCCCTCCAGGTATGGCTCACCCCCCGATGCCCGAATTGTGCGGACCGCCAGGTAAAGTATGGACCTTCTATATCTCATATGTGGAATGCAATACACGAAGGATTTATTGGGAGGCAAATTATAGCCCCGAGGATGAAATGTGTCTGAAACTATGACGCTACAACGACTGTTTCTTTTTTTCAGTTATTTTTTTTTTTTTTTTTTTTTTTTTTTGGGGGGGGGGGTAGTTCTGGCACTGGCACTGACCTTCCCGTCGTTGGTCGGCGGAGGGCCGGCGGGTTTCTGGCTCTCAGCCGTCTTGGGGTTGTGGTTGGGTCCTGGTTGTAGTTGTAGAGATGATTTTTTAAAGAAATATTTATTTATTATTATCATTATTATTATTATAGTTATTTTTGTTGTTATTATTATTATTATTATTATTATTATTATTATTATTATTATTATTATTATTATTATTATTATTATTATTATTATTATTATTATTATTATTATTATAATTGTTTTTGTTATTATTACTGTTATTGTTATTGCTATGATCATTATTATTGTTATTTTATTATTATTATTATTATTATTATTATTATTATTATTATTATTATTATTATTATTATTATTATTATTATTATTATTATTATTATTATTATTATTATTATTATTATAATTACTGTGTTTAGCGTGAGGTGAGGTTGGTAGAGGTATGGTGAAGATGGTAGTAGGGGGAAGTGGAGAAAAATGATAAATAGGAGGAAAAATGAGGAAGAAAGTGGAGTTGGAGGAGAACGTCGAAGTGGAGGAAGGGGAATAGAAGGTAAAGGAAGATACAGAAAGTGAGATAACGTATGAAATTAAAAGAATTTAGAGAGACTGAGCAAGACAAAGTAAAAGTAAAAAGGAATGAATTAATAAGAAAGACAAACGCGAAGAAAGACCCAGAAAGAACCACGAAGAAGAGAAGAAGAAGAAGACGAAAGATAAAAGAACGACAAAAGAAAATAGAGTAAGACGAAGACGAGGAGGAGGAAAAGGAAAAGGAAAAACGTGCCTTTTCCTCGAGCCTCGATTTGACCTTTTCTCTCGAGGTCAAAGTCGAGGGAAGGAAGGAAGGAAGGTCGCCGTCTTATCAAGTTAAGGGCAAGAGGACGAGGGAGGAAAAGGGAGATAAGAGAAGGGGGCGAAAGGAGAGGAACGGAGAGAATTATGAAACGAAGAGAGGAAGGAGGGAAGGGGGAAGGAGAGGCGGTGCTGTGAGTGGGGAGGAAGTAGGTGACCCGGTTCATTAAGGAGCGACCTTGAGATTTCAGTCTCTCTCTCTCTCTCTCTCTCTCTCTCTCTCTCTCTCTCTCTCTCTCTCTCTCTCTCTCTCTCTCTCTCTCTCTCTCTCTCTCTCTCTCTCTCTCTCTCTCTCTCTCTCTATCTATCTATCTGAGTGTGTGTGTGCCTCTGTCCCTCTCTCCCTCTGTTTCTCTCTCTCTTTCTTTCTGCCTCTGTCAGTCTGTATGGGTGTATCTCTCTCTCTCTCTCTCTCTCTCTCTCTCTCTCTCTCTCTCTCTCTCTCTCTCTCTCTCTCTCTCTCTCTCTCTCTCTCTCTCCCTCTCCCTCTCCCTCTCCTCTCCTCTCTCTCTCTCTCTCTCTCTCTCTCTCTCTCTCTCTCTCTCTCTCCCTCTCCCTCTCCCTCTCTCTCTCTCTCTCTCTCTCTCCCTCTCCCTCTCCCTCTCTCTCTCTCTCTCTCTCTCTCTCTCTCTCTCTCTCTCTCTCTCTCTCTCTCTCTCTCTCTCTCTCTCTCTCTCCTTCACTCCCTCTCCCTTACTCCCTCTCCTAGAAGTAAAGCTCAGGTTAATCCAGTTAACAGGTACGCAGAGGTAGTGGAGCATCTGATGGGGGGGGGAGGGGGAGGAGGAGGAGGAGTAGTAGAAGAAGAAGAAGAAGAAGAAGAAGAAGAAGAAGAAGAAGAAGAAGAAGAAGAAGAAGAAGAAGAAGAAGAAGAAGAAGAAGAAGACGAGCGGGGGTTAGGAGATCTTAGGCGAAAAAAGAAAAAAGAAAAAAGAAAGAAAGAAAGAAGAAAAAAAGAAAAAAGAAAGAGAAAGAGAAAGTGCAGAAAAGAGAAGCGATGATGTCACAGATAAGGCTAAGAGGAAGGCCAGATAACGCTGATAAGCTTCCTCCCTCTCCCTGCCCCTCCACCCCGTCCCCTTCCCCCCCCCTACCACTCTCCCCCATCCCCCTCTCTCCCACACTCCCTCGCCTTCCTCCTCTCTTACCCTACACACCTCTCCCTACCCTTTACCCCCTACCCCTCTCTCTCATCCCTCTCCTACCTACCCCTCCCGCCTCCCTTTCCCCTTCATCCTCACCTCTGCACCCCTCCCACCTCCCCTACCCCTTCGCCCCTCCCATCTCCCTCCACCACCTCTGCCCCTCCTC
>NC_091586.1:4285054-4287554 GCF_042767895.1 Penaeus vannamei
TCTTTCTTTTATTTAACGTCCGTCGCTTTGTCTGCCTCGCTTTCTGTCAGTCCCTCCCATCCTCTTTCTCTCCCTCCCATCTTTCCTTCTTCCCTTCTTTTTTCTTCCCTTCCTCCGTTCTTCTTTCTTCCCTCCCTCTCTCCCTTTTTCCTTCCCTCCTATCCCCTCCCTCCCACCTTTCCTCCTTTCTTCCCTCCCTCCCACCTTCCTTACTTCTGTCCCTCCCTCCCTCTTTCTTTCCCTCTGTCCCTCCCTCCCTCCTTCCCATTACCTCTGTCCCTCCCTCCCTCTTTCCCTCTGTCCCTCCCTACCCCCTTTCTTCCCTCCTCCCCATCCTCCGTCCCTCCCCGCCCCTCCTCCCCTCCCCCTCCCTCGCCATGGCTTCCGAATATCAAAATTTCATCTGAATATTGTACACTGCGTTTGTGCGACTTAATATAAAAACATTGCGGAATGCCAGGCACTCCGCTGTCCGTCCCTCCCTCCCTCCCTCCCTTCCCTCCTTCCCCTCCTCATCCGTCCTTCTCTTCTCTCCCATTCCTCCTTCCCCTCTTTTCCTCTTCTAATGTCTCTCTCTGTCCCTCTCTCGCCTTCTTTCGCCCTATCCTCCCCTCCCCCTCCCTATCTTATCCCTCCCCTCCATCTTCCCTCTCTCCTCCCCTCCCCCTCTTCTCCCTCATTCCTCATCCTCCCTCCATCCTCCCCCTTAGTCCTCTCCCCCTCTTTGCTTCCCTCCTCCCCCCCCTTCTCACGGGTTATGAAGAGCAGTTATGTGCTTGGCGTTTGGTGGACATATTTACCTGTGATTCCCTCCCCCCCCCTTGTCCCTCCTCTCCCCCTCCCTCTATCTCCCCTCTCCCGTCCTCTCCTCCCCCCCATCCCCCTCTACCCATGTGTGGTTGTTGCTATGTGCTTACTTTTTTTTTGTCTTTTATTCCCATTATCAATTACTGTTTCGTTACAGTCACTCGTTTGTTCCTTATAGTGATGGTGATAAATATGGTGATTATGATGATGATGATGTTAATCCATCATGAGCATAAGAATGATAATAATAATGATATGAAACAATAATGATAGGAAAGATAATAATTATAGTGATATTGGTAACAAAAAAAAAAAAATCAAACGATGCTGATAATGCTGACGATAATGACTAGCGATGTAGATGATGATAATAATGATAATAGCGATGATAATGAGAATGATGATGGTGACAACGATGAAGACGATGATGCTGATAATGCCTAATGATGGTGATGATGATGACGATGAAGACGATGATGATGATAATGACAATGATGATAATGATAATGATGTTGATATTGATAATACGGATGATATGATAATGGCTATTCAGCTGATAATCATATTGATAATGATGATAAAGATGATAATGATGAAGATGATGATGATGATGATGATAATGACGATGATGATGACGATAATGACGATGATGACGGTAATGACGATGATGATAATGATGATATTGATAATACGGATGATATGATAATCGTACTGAAAATGATGATAAAGGGAGATTGTTTGAGAGTAAGTTGCAAGCGACAGTTGCAAGTATTGCTATCAAGAGTTTGGCAGATGTAGAGGAAAGGAGGGAGGGGGAGGGAGGGAGGGGTAGGAGACTAGGGTGGCTGAGCGGGGGGGATGGGGGAGGAGGAAATCTCATTAGGTCACATCATCAGCCGATATGATCAGGAATTGAAAAACAAAGAAAGACAGGAAGAGAGAGAGAGTGAGTGAGTGAGTGAGTGAGTGAGTGAGAGAGAGAGAGACAGACAGACAGACAGACAGAGCCAAAAAAAGGAAGGAAAGTAAGAGAAAGAAAAAAAACGAAAAAAAAACAAATGTATTTCTCCCTCCCTCAGGCATACGAAACAGAACCAAAAAAGAAAAGAAAAGAAGCGAAAAAAAAGAAAAAAAGAAAGAAAAGAAAACTTATGCCATCGCTGTCTTTGTATAAACATTCAGATGCTACTTGAATGTTACTTCACGTAGCGAGGCGCGAAATCGAAGGAGTTTGGAATCATCTCGAGAATCTTTTAAGAGGGGGGGGGGGGTGTAGGAGAGGAGGATATAGGGGGAGGGAGTGGATGGGGGAGGGGGAGGATGGGGGTGGAGGAGGAGGAGAAGGAAGGGGGAGGTGGAGGATGGGGGGAGGGTGGAGTAGGAGGAGGAGGAAGGGGGAGGAGGAGCATAGAGGATGGGGGAGGGAAGATAGGGGAAGAGGAGGAAGGGGGAGGATGGAAGAGGATGATGATGATGGAGGATGATGATGAGAGAAGAGGGAGGAGGAAGGGGAATGAAGGTAAGGGGAGGGAGGGGGATGAAGAGGGAGGAGAAGGATGTTGAGTGGGTACGCAGGGGGAGAAAGGAGGAAGGAGATAAGGATAGGAAAGGAGAATAAAGGAAGAAAAGGAAGGAGGTAGAGGGAGGAGGAGAAGAAGGGAGACACGTGGGGGAAACCGGGAGGGTGGATGGG
>NC_091586.1:4292554-4295054 GCF_042767895.1 Penaeus vannamei
TAGTAAGAGTGATGTAAGTGGTAATAGCTGATGACGACTACGATGACTGTGTTAATAGTAATACATTAATGATTACGGGAGAAGAATAACGATAACGGTGATGAAAATGATGAAGTCTTTTAACAGGGATTATAACGAATGCTAATGACAAGGATGATGATGATCATGATATCGATAATGAAGCGGTGATGATAATGATAATAAAATATAAGAATTAAGGTCTTAGCAAAGGGATGGGGCCAAGGAGGGGAGGGTAGGAGATGGGAGGGGGGTGTTAGTAGGGGGAAGAGGAAGGATAGGAGAGAGAGGGGGAGTTAGCAGCGGAAAGGGGAAGGGTAGGAGAGAAGAGCGGGAAGGGGAAGAGAGAGAGGGAGTTGGTAGGTGGAAAGGGGAAGGGTAGGAGAGAGAGGGGGTTAGTGGAGGGGTGAGGTGGGCGTATGTGGATAATAAGATGCAGGTGTTTGTGAAGACGAGGTTGCATATTTGATAACGAGGACTCGGGACGGCGGATAACAGCAGACAAAAATATGAATTTGACGGTCACGACAAGGGTAGAGAGGGGGGGGTTAGGTAGGTAGGGGGAGGGGTTGGGAGGGGTGAAGGGGAGTTAGGTAGGGGAGAGGTAAGGGGAGATAAAGAGTGAGTAGGAAGGGGGTTGGAGGAGGGTTAGGGTAGGGGATGAACTAGAAGGAAGGTTAGGTAGGGTTAGGCTAAAGAGGGGGTTAAGTAGGGGGAAAGATGAGGAAGGAGGTTAGAAAGGGGCAGGGATAAAGGGGGTGAAGTAGAGAAGAGGAGACGAAGGGAGTCTAGGAAGGGGGAGAGGTAAGGGTGCCTTAAGAGATGAAGGAGGAGGAGAAGTAAGGAAAGGAGAGAGAAGGAGAAGGAGGAGAAGGAGGAAGAGAGGGAGGGAGGAGAAGGAGAGAAAGGGGAGAGGAGGAAGGAGAAGAGGGAGGGGGAGGAGGGAGGGGAGAGGAAGGAGAGGAGGAGGGGAAGGGGGGGTAAGAAGGGAGCTGGTGGTCACATTTTCATAACACGAGTTCAACGACTGTCATGAGGAGGGAGAGGATGGGGGGTCAGTGGACCGTATCGTCATGTCATGTCATTTTGCTTATTATGGTGTTTTGTCTTGTCATGGCGTGTCGTAAGGGGGAAATAGTGAGTACTTTCACTGTTCCTCACTGTATTTTTCAAGATTAGTGTCATTGTTGCTATGGTTATTAATGGGGATGGCAGCTGATAATCATCGGCATTATTAATACTGATAACATTATCATCATCATCATTATCATTATCATTATCATTATCATTATCATCATCATCATCATCATCATCATCATCATCATCATCATCATCATCATCATCATCATCATCATCATCATCATCATCATCGTCGTCGTCGTCGTCGTCATCATCACTTCCATCACTTTCACCACCATCACCACTACGAGCTCTACCACTACCACTATCATTCATGAGTTACAGATATTGTTCAAATATATATCATCGCCATCAGTATTATTGTTTTATCAGCCATGTATTTCTGGCTAATTAAACAAAGAGGAGAGACATTTAAAGATATTTTTACTTCGTAACTGCAGATGTGGTTGTTCCTGGTATTAATGGTACCACAATGTGTCGCTGTATGGCTGATGTTAGTCGTCCTTATGAGAGAGAGATAAATTGATAGATAGAGATAGATAGATAGATAGATAGATATAGATAGATAGATATGGATTGAGATTGAGAGAGAGAGAGAGAGAGAGAGAGAGAGAGAGAGAGAGAGAGAGAGAGAGAGAGGGAGAGAGAGAGAGAGAGAGAGAGAGAGAGAGAGAGAGAGAGAGAGAGAGAGAGAGAGAGAGATAGAGAGGTAGAGAGGTAGAGAGAGTAGAGATATAGAGATAGATAGAGAGAGAGAGAGAGAGAGAAAGAAAGAGAGAGAGAGAGAGAGATCCAAATGGAAAGAGAATGAGAGAGAAAGGGGTTTGGAGGAGACAGACAAACAGGCAGACAGAGAAAACGAGCGAGAGTACAATGTGAGCGGGGACGTGTGGGGGGAGGGGGGGGGTTGGCGTGCCCTGGTGGGTGTGTGGTATGCGTGAGGTGTGGTACGAGTGGTAGTCTCCCCCGACAGAGCGAGTGAGTGGCAGAGAAGCTGGACCAGGCAGACAAAGCGAGGTCCCTTGGGCACAGACTTGGATTATTAATATGAACACGGCCTGAAGTGTATAATGCAAACTTCCCTCCCCTGACTTTGCGTCGCTAATGAAAATACACAATAGTTTTTGTCATCCTCTCAAGCAGAGAGAGGAGTTCTCATCAAACCCACACAGCGTCGGCTATTATCATATGAAACACGAAATGAGATTAAGCGACGGAATGATAGAGTCCCCCCTCTTTCGTTTTCGGAGGTAACACGTTTTCTATATCCGTAATTATTTGCCCCGGGGCTAGGAGATGCTCTGTGATCCCCTTGTATTTTTTTTATATGTACAATCTCTCT
>NC_091586.1:4300054-4308595 GCF_042767895.1 Penaeus vannamei
TTCCGGATATATATATTTTTTAAATTCCAAGCCCTGGTTCTATACTTCTTTCGTTCTCTCCTTTCGTCACGTTCTCGTGTTCTTCTTCTGTTCACGTATTTTGGTTCTTTCGTTCTCGGTTCCTCTGTCTTATGATATGCTGTTGGGTTATTTGTTCTTTTAGGATATTTAACGTTCATATTTTTTTTCCTTTTTTCTTTCTTTACTTAATTGCAAAAACTAGCTGCGAAATAACAAATTAAGGACAATAACAAGATCATTGTATAGAGCATTAAGGATAATAACTATAATAACAAATAATAACAATAACAACACGATGAACAACAGCAACGCCCAGTGCACATATTTCGTTCCTTATCAACTTTCACTCTTTCACTAAACTGTCACGCGGAGAGTCCATACTCTTTTGTCCATTCATATATCACTTTTTTCCCCCCAAAATGCATTCCCTTTTCACCCTTACGCATTCTCCTCATTTGCATACACCTGCGCTCACTCTCTTGCATTTTCGCTCATTGACGCTTGGTTCCGCGTCCTGTGTGAGGTACCTCTGCTTGGTATGTGCGCGTGTGTCGTTATGTGTACGTGTGCTTGATTGCAATCGAGGAGGGGTCGTGGCAGGTCGTGGGAACTCATGACAGGTCGTGGCGAGTCGTGGCAGGTCGTGGCGAGTCGTGGCAGGTGGACTGGAGTGTAGGGGGAGGGTGGGAGGGGGTTGGGTAGGGAGGGAGGGAGCGAGGGAGGGCGGACTCTGTCTTAGTCACTCCTTCTCTATTTAGACCTGGTTCGTCTCCCACCCTCCCCTTTCTCTCTCTCTTTCGTTCTCTCTTTGTCTCTCCCTTTCTCTTCTCTATATCTGTCCGTCTGTCTGTCTGTCTGTCTGTATCTCTCTCTCTCTCTCTCTCTCTCTCTCTCTCTCTCTCTCTCTCTCTCTCTCTCTATCTCTCTCTCTCTCTCTCTCTCTCTCTCTCTCTCTCTCTCTCTCTCTCTCTCTCTCTCTCTCTCGTTTCTCTTTGTCTCTCCCTTTCTCTTCTGTATATCTATCTGTCTCTGTCTGTCTGCCTGTCTCTCTCTCCCCCTCTCTCCCCCTCTCTCTCTCCCTCCCTCTCTCCCTCTCTCTCCCTCTCTCTCCCTCTCTCCCTCTCTCCCTCTCTCCCTCTCTCCCTCTCTCTCCCTCTCTCTCCCTCTCCCGCCACGCTAGAATGAAAGGAAAGGATCTGCCGTTCATTTTCCAGTCTAGAATGTGCGGACGGGAGAAAATGGTAATAAATTGAAGGTTGTTTGAGAGTTGCGTGCGGGGAGAGCATGGGTGGGGGGAAGGGGGGGTTAGGAGGGGGTTAGGAGGGGTGTTGGGGAGGAGGTGGAGGAGGAGGAGGAAGGGAGGAAGGAAGGGGGTTAGGAGGGGTGTTGGGGGAGAGGGTTAGGAGGGGTGTTGGGGGAAGAGGAGGAGGAGGAAGGGAGGTGAGGGGGTTAGGGGGGTGTTGGAGGAGGAAGAGGAGGAAGGAGGGAAGGTGGGGTTAGGAGGAGTGTTGGAGGAGGAGGAGGAGGAGGAAGGGCGGAAGGGAGTGGGGAAAGGGGTTAGGGGTAAAGGTGGGGGGAGAGGCAGCCAGTCAAAATCGTGTGTTCATACCACAGTGCAATGATAAGTGCAGGGTTGTGCAATAAGAGCGGGTTGCTTTTTGCATTGTGACCATTGACAAGCGAGGGCCGTGTGGGGGTGGGGTGGGGGTGGAGGGGAGGTGTGCAGAGGAAGGGAGGGGGAAGGGGGAAGGGGGAGAATAAGAGGGTGGATGGTTGAGTAGGAATAAAAAGAAAAGGAAGAAAGGAAGGACACAGGGCGATATAGAGGTGGGGAAGTGTGGAGAAAAATGGACAGGGGAGAAAGGAAACGGGAAGAACAATAAGAAGAAAAAAGAGAATATAAGAAAGAAAAGAAAGAAAGAAAAAAAAGAGTGGGGTGAGAGAGGAGGGAAAGTGAATAAATAAATTGAAGAAGGAGGGTAAGAGAGAGAACGAAGGGAGAGGAGGCAGGAGGAAGAGAGAGGGGAGAGAATAGGAGGGAAGGGTCAAGAGTAGAAAGGGAATAAAACGATAAAAGAAAAATATTGAAAAGGGTCATTCAAAAAAAGAAAGAAAGAAAAAGAAGAATAAGTAGAAGAAAGAGAAGTAGAAAGAGAGAGAGACAAAAAAAAAAAAAGCAAAAGCAAAGAGGAATTGATCTGTTTATGACGATCATTCCATCACCCAGAGTTGAATGTGCGGGTTGAGGGGCGCCGTGATTGCAAGATGAATAATATTGCTTCGGGTGTTTTATGCCAGATGAAGGTAGACAAGCGCAAGCCGGTGGTTTGATGTCGTCAGATGGAAAGTAGATAAGAGGCCACGGGTGATAGATGGGTGGGCGTGGGTGGCTGGGGTGGGGGGAAGAGGGAGGATGGGGAGGATGGGGAGGGAAGGGGGGATGGGTGGGGAGGAGAGGAGGGGAAGGGGAGGGTGGGGAGGGGGAGAGGAAGGGAAGGGGAGAGGGTGGTAGAGGGGGAGGGTGTTGAGGGAGGAGGGTTGGGGAGGGGGAGTGGAGGATGAGAGGATGGGGGAGGAGGGTAGGAGGATGACGAAGAGGGTGGAGGTTGAGAGGAAGAGAAGGGGGTCGAGGGGGAGAGGGAGAAGGGGGTCGAGGGGGAGGGTGGAATGGACAATGAAAGGGGCGTTTGGAGACAAAACACAACGTGGCCTCTGCGCCTCCGTCGTCACGGGGAATATCCACGGCAAATATGACTCCCAGCGAGTGTCTTCCCTCACTTCCCTCTTCGCAGGACCGCCTCTTCTATCTCTCCCTCCTCCCCTTTCTCCCCGCTCTCTCATCCTCCCACTCCCACTCTCATTTTTATTACCCCCTCTCCCTCTTCCCTTTCTTATCTTTTCCTCCCCCCCTTTCCCTTGGATAATTTTTTAAAACCCCTTTTCCTTCCTTTTCGCGACAGCTTCCCTCTCCCCTCGCCGTCCACTGCTCGGGTCTTCAGAGAAAACGGAGTTGATTTTAGGGAACACTATGCGAACTTGGTTTTATTTCCTCGCCTCTGACGTTTCGTCGTCGTCCTCGTCCTGGTGGAACAAATACGTCATGAATTTAGGTATATTTCGAGAAGGAAAAAAAATAACAAAGACAAGAAGAAGAAGAAGAAGAAGAAGAAGGTATATTTAAGACACCAATAAAGACGATTCAGTTTGTGTCAAGTCAATTCGTGTAGAAGCGAGTCGTCATTACAAGGTAATAGCTGTGTCCCTGCGGTGTTAACGTTTGTGTGTGTGTGCGTTTGTGTGCGTATGTCTTGTGTGTGTGTGTGTGTGTACGTGGAAGGTAGGGAGGGAGGGAAAAAGAGAGAGGGAGAGGGAGAGGGAGAGGGAGAGGGAGGAGGGAAAAAGAGAGAGGGAGAGGGAGAGGGAGAGGGAGAGGGAGAGGGAGAGGAGAGGGAGAGGGAGAGGGAGAGAGGAGAGGGAGAGGGAGAGGGAGAGGGAGAGGGAGAGGAGAGGGAGAGGAGAGGGAGAGAGAGAGAGAGAGAGAGAGAGAGAGAGAGAGAGAGAGAGAGAGAGAGAGAGAGAGAGAGAGAGAGAGAGAGAGAGAGAGAGAGAGAGAGAGAGAGAGAGAGAGAGAGAGAGAGAGAGAGAGAGGAGAGGAAGGAGAGAGGAGAGGAGAGGAGAGGAGACAAGAGAAGAGAAGAGGAGAGGAGAAGAGGGGTATGAGCTAGATTACACAAAAATAGAGTTAAGCCGAAAGATAGATAGATGGGAAGCTCAAAATCAGTAAGACAAGGAAAATAGCAGACCTAAAGACAAACAAATAAACAATTAAGCAAACAGACGAGACAGACAACAAAATACACAGACAAACAAACAGACAAACGTACAAGCAGACAGGCATGAAAGACAACAAGCAAGCAAGCGGAAGCCCAGCCAAGAAGCCAAACAAGCACACAGACAAACAAAACAAGACAAAACAGACATGCCAGGTGAACCTCCTCCGCGACCTACCCCTGTGTTTCCCACTCGCGCCCACATTTCCTTATCCTCCCCTCCCCCCCCAACCTGAATTTAGACGCCCCTCCCACCCCAGCCCCGAATTCAGACGCCCCTTCCTCCAACCCCGAATTCAGAGGACGCCCCTCCCATCCCAAGCCCCGAAATCAGCCCACGCCCCTTCCTCCCCCTCAGCCCCGAATTCAGACGACTCCCCTCCCACCCCAAGCCCCGAATTCAGCCCACGCCCCTCCACCAACCCCCAGTCCCGAATTCAGACGCCCCTTCCCACCCCAAGCCCCGAATTTAGACGAAGCCCCTCCCCCCAACCCCGAACTTCAGACGCCCCCCAGCCCCGAATTCACCCACGCCCCTCCACCACCCTCAGCCCCGAATTCATCCCACGCCCCCTTCCCCCCAGCTCCCTCCCTCCCCCTGGGTGAATTACAAGAACCCAGGCGAAGGGAACCGAAGGCGGGCAGCGGCGGGCAACCCACACCCCTGGACTCGAGCCGCACAACCCACACCCCTGGACTCGAGCCGCACACGCTATCGCACAACACATCAAAACGCAAGAGGCCCCGCGATCTCCATTAGGCGGGGCCAGAGGTATTGTGTTGGTTGGTATGTTACCTCGCACCACACCCCCTTGCGCAGGGACGGCCTCGCTCTCTCTCTCTCTCGGTGTCTCTCTCTGGTTCTGTCTCTGTCTCTCGGTCTCTGTCTCTCGGTCTCGGTCTCTGTTTCTCGGTCTCGGTCTCTGTCTCTGTCTCTGTCTCTGTCTCTGTCTCTGGTTCTGTATCTCTCTGTCTCTGTCTCTGTCTCTCTGTCTCTGTCTCTCGGTCTCGGTCTCGGTCTGTCTGTCTCTGTCTCTGTCTCTGTCTCTGTCTCTGTCTCTGTCTCTGTCTCTGTCTCTGTCTCTGTCTCTGTCTCTGTCTCTGTCTGTCTGTTTGTCTCTCTCTCTCTCTCTCTCTCTCTCTCTCTCTCTCTCTCTCTCTCTCTCTCTCTCTCTCTCTCTCTCTCTCTCTCTCTCTCTCTCTCTCTCTCTGTCTCCCTCTCTCTCTCTGTCTCTGTCTCTGTCTCTGTCTCTGTCTCTGTCTCTCTCTCTCCCTCTCTCTCTCTCTCTCTCTCTCCCTCCTTTCTTACCTGATGTTTCTTCCCTTACTCTGTTTTATTATTTTAGTCTTTCTGCTTTTCTTTCTTACCTCTTTTGCTTCTTTGGCCTTTATTTTGCCTTTCGCTCTTAACCTTTTTGTCTTTTTTGTTTCTTGGGTTTGGTATTGTTTCTCTGTCTCTATCTCCTTCTCTCAGTCCTCTTTCACTCTCTCATTCCCTCTTCCTTACTCTACCATCCTCCCCTTTTTTTTCTTCCATTCCTTCCCTCTCTCTCTCTCTCTCTCCTCTCTCCTCCACTCCCTCTCTCTCTCTCCTCTCTCCTCCACTCCCACCTTTTTTATCCTCTCCCTTCCTATCCCCTCCCCGAGACGAGATAGCAGCCAGCAGTGGCTTGTGTCTCAGCCAACACCCGACACACACGCAAAACCCTAATTTCGCACCCACCATCCCCTTCTCTCCCTCCCTCCCTCCCCCTCTCTCTCCCTCCCTCCCCTGCCCTTGCTCCTTCTCTGTCTCTCCCTCCCCTGCCGTTCCTCCTTCTCTCTCCCTTTTCACTTCACCTGCCCTTCTCTCTCTCTCGCTCCCTCCTCCGTCCTTCGTCCTCTCTCCCTCTCTCCCTGCCCTGCCCTGCCCTAGCTCTCTCTCCCTCCCTCTTCACTTCACCTGCCCTTCTCTCCCTCTCTCCTTCCCCCTCCCTCCCTCCCTCTCCCCACTCCTTCTCTTTCACTTTCCTACTCTCTGTTCTCTTCACTACCTCCGTCTCTCCCTTTCCTTCTCCTTTTCCTTTCTCCCCCTCTCCCCTCATCCTCTCAGGGTCTCGTTTCTTTCTCCTTTATCCACTGTTTTTTCTTGCACTTCATTTCGGTTTTTCTAATCTGTTTTTATTTGATGTTTTGTTATGATTTTCTTTCACTTTTACTTTTTCTCTTTCTTTCTTTCGCCCTTTAGCTCTCCGATTTCTTTTCCCTTTTGTTCTTTATTCCTTATATTCCTCTTTCTCTCATTCTGTGTCTCTCCTTCCCTTTTCTCCTCTCCTCGCTCTTTCTTCCTTCTCTTTCTTTTCTTTTATCCTCCTCTCCTTCCTATCTCTCCTCCCCGTCTGCCTCTATTCCCGTTACTTATTCTCCCTTCTCCTTTCTTTTCGTTTATCCTTCCCTCCCTTTTTCTCTCTTTAACCTCGTCTGCCTCTATTCCCAGCCCCTCCCGGTTCTCCCTCAGGTGTGGAGAAAGAGGTGAGGCCGAGGGGGGTGGGGCGGGGGGAGGGCGCAGGATGGGGTAAGCGGGGTGAGAAAAGGGGGGTTGAGGGAGGGATGGAGGGAGGGGGGTCGCGAGAGGGAGGGAGTACTAGAGAGGGAGGGAGGGAGGGAGAGAGGGAGGGTTCGCGAGAGGGAGGGAGGGGTACTAGGGAGGGAGGGAGGGAGGAGGGAGGGTCGCGAGAGGAGTGAGGGCGTACTAGAGGAGGGAGGGAGGGAGGGAGGGAGGGAGGGGGTCATGAAGGGAGTGGGCGTACTAGGGAGGGAGGGAGGGAGGAGGAGGGAGGGACTATAGTGTTATGACACTTTTCGGTTCGGAATGTTGAGATTTTGTGGGTCACTCTTTGCACCACTTGTTTTTGTGCGATTTTGTGTGTGTGTGTGTGTGTGTGTGTGTGTGTGTGTGTGTGTGTGTGTGTGTGTGTGTGTGTGTGTGTGTGTGTGTGTGTGTGTGTGTGTGTGTGTGTGTGTGTGTGTGTGTGTGTGTGTATCTACGTGTGTGTTTTTTCTACGTGCGCGTTTGTGTATGTGTTTACGTAAGCGTGCCTGCCTCCGCTGAGAGTCTGTAACAAAATATATATTTGTTTGTTTGGGTCAGTATTTGCGTGCATGTTTTTGTTTGCCATGCGTTGTTATGTGTGTGGGCGTGGGTGCGTGAAGCGGTTACGGGCGGCCGCGCAGAGTTTAGGGTTAAATATTTCATAACAAAATGCGCCTCGTGTTTGCTCCTGGTGCTGACGCCAAGGGGACAGAGAGGGAGGGAGGGAAAGGAAGGAGGGAGGGAAGAAGGAGGGGAAGGAGGGGAGGGAGGAAGGAGAATGGGGAAGGGAGGGGATGGGGAGGAAGGAGAATGGGGGAGGAAGGAGGGGGAGGAAGGGGAGAATGAGGGAATAGGGAAGGAGAGAATGGCGGGAGGGATGAAGCGGAAGGGAAAGCATGGGGAGGAAGGAGGGGGAAGGGAGGGGATAGGGAGGAAAGGGAGGAAGGGAGAGTAGGGGAAGAAGAAGGGAGAGGGAGGGGATAGGGAAGAGGGAGGAATGGGGAAGAAGGAGGAGGGGGAACGGATGGGGGAGATGGGGAGGGAGAACTTGGGAAAGAAGGGCGAGGAAAGGGTAAAGAGAGACAGGTAAAGGGAATTAGAAGGGGGGGAGTGAGGAAATATCGGGGGGAGGGGCGGGGCGAGGTGGAGGGGGGGAGCGATATCAAAATAACTTTTATTCTCTCGCTCATCTTCTCTTTCTTTCTTCTGTCTCTGTCTTTTCTCTCCCTCCCCCTTTCACCCTCTTTCTTCCCCCTTTTCTCTCTTCTTCTTTTTCTCCATTTGTCTCCTCACACTCTTCCTTCTTTCACTTGTTCTCCTCTTTATTTCTTCTCATTTCTATTCTACTTTTTTCCTCTTTCCTCAAGCGAGAAACGAGAAGGGAACAGAAGAAAAGGGAAGGAGAGAAGAGAAAAAAAGTAGAGAAGAAGGGGAGGAAATAAAGAGAGGAACAGGTGAAAGAAGAAAAAGGGGAGAGGGGGAGAAGGAGACATATGGAGAAATAAAGAAGAGAGAAGAAGACAAAGAAGAAAAGAGAAAAGGGAAAGAAAGAAGATGAAAAGGAAGGGAAGGAGAGAAAAGGAAAGAAAGATGAAAAGGAGAGAAAAGAGAAAGAGAGATAAAAAAAAAAAAAGAGATAGAAAAGGAAATAAAATAGAAAAGGGAATAAACGTAAAAAATGGATAAGTGTTTTCTAATTTACCAGCTTGTATGTCGCCGTTCTGAGCAAATTGACTTCTGCCATTACCTTTGCTCTTTAGTGGGGGGGGGTAAAAAAAGGGGGCAGCGGCTTTCACTTTGTCAAGGGGTGAGGAGGTGGGGAGTAGGTGGAGGGAGAGGAGGAAGTGATGGGGGAGGAAGGGGGGAGAGTGGTGCGGGAGATAGTGGGGAGGAGTGAGTGGCGGAGGAGGGGAGATGGTGGTGGAGGAGGGGAGATAGTAGGGAGAGGAGGGGGAGATAAGTGGGGAGCTTGGTGGGGGAGAAGGGAGAGATGGTGGGGGAGATAGTGAGGAGGTGGTAGGGAAGTTAGGGGTGGAGGAGAAGGGGGGGTTGTCTTTTTCTTTTTTCTTTTTTCTTTTTTTCTTTTTTTTTCTGTGGGCTCTACCGCAATTCTACCAC
>NC_091586.1:4309095-4311595 GCF_042767895.1 Penaeus vannamei
CTCTCTCTCTCTCTCTCTCTCTCTCTCTCTCTCTCTCTCTCTCTCTCTCTCTCTCTCTCTCTCTCTCTCTTTCCATAAACTCCCCCAAAACTGACTCACACAGCGACTCAAAATAAACTCGCAGCGACTGGGGAGCGGATCGTCAGCCTCCCCACTCCCCCCACCCCCCACCCCCCACCCCCGCGCACGCCACTCGCACCCGGGCGACATCTGGACTATAATTTATGAAAAATATGTATGTCATTTCGGAAAAAGTGTATTGTTATCCGGGGGAAGAAGGGGGATGGGGAGGAGGAGGAGGAGGAGGAGGAGAGGGGAGGAAGAAGAATGGGGGGAAGTGGGAGGAGAGGGAGAGGGAGAGAGAGAAGGGGGAAGGAGGGAGGAGAGGTGGGGAAGAAAAAGGGGAGGAGAGGGAGAGAGAAGAGAAGAGGAGGAGAAGGGAGAGAAGAAGGGGGAGGAGAGGAAGAGGGAAGAAGAAGGGGGAGGAGAGGGAGAGGAAGAAGGGGGAGGAGAGGGGAGGAGGAAGGAAGGAAGAATAAAGGGGGGAGGGGGAGGGCAAGGGAGAGGGGGAGAAGGGGGATTAGGGAGGAGGTCCGAAGAGGAGGAGGAGGAGGAGGGGGGGGAGGGGGAACAAAATAGCCCGCATTGTTTTGGATGACAAGAGAAGGATGCTTGAGTCGAACATTCTGACATCACCCTAGAAGACTAATGAACTAAGGGCCAAATTCCTTTGTCACGCCGGTGTTAGTTAGACGTCACTTTAAATAGAGATGACTGAATGTGCAAGTCGCGTGTGCACATACGTACGCACACGCACACGCACGCACGCACATGCTCCCGTTAAGACACACACACGTAGACTTACCGAGAAGCAAATTATATAGAAATTACGATTTAGCAAATCAAATGATATATATAAATATATCATAGATTTTCTCTCTTTCTCTGTCTCTCTGTCTGTCTCTCTCTCTCTCTCTACCTCCCTCTCTATCTCCCTCCTCCCCCCCTCCCACTCTCTCTCTCTCTCTCTCTCTCTCTCTCTCTCTCTCTCTCGCTCTCTCTCTCTCTCTCTCTCTCTCTCTCTCTCTCTCTCTCCCTCCCTCCCTCCCTCCCTCCCTCCCTCCTCTCCCTCTCTCTCTCTCTCTCTCTCTCTCCCTCTCCCTCTCTCTCTCTCTCCCTCCCCCACCTGCCACTCTCTCCCTCTCTCTCTCTCTCTCTCTCTCTCTCTCTCTCTCTCTCTCTCTTTGTGTATTCGGGAAGCCAATAAAACCTCCGAGAATTACGGAGTCCCGAGGGCGGCGGCGTGCGCGTCCCCCCGAGGCGGAGTCGCTCGGCCGCTCGGGTCACCTATAAAAATCCCTGATAAAGCCGTAGATAACTCGGCCGATAAGGCGGCGCGCGACGGAGAGCAAGGCCATCCATCTAGCATCGGGATGTACAACAAAAGACTAGAATATTTAAGGAATTTAAAAGTTGCCATTTTTTACGGTCTTCCCCGGGAGGAGAGCGGCGGGGTTCGGCGCAAGTCCGCCGGGTCTGTAAGGTTGACGGGTGCCTGGTGAGAGTGCGGGTGGTTGGCCTTCGAGCCCGGCGGTGAATGGCACTTTCTTGCCCCGGTAGTCCCGCCTTAGCCGTGTGTGTGGATCAAATGGTGCGTGAAAGTTGCAGTTCCTCAAAGTCACAGTTTAAGGGAAATATTACTAGTAGGTGTGGTATACCCTCCCTCCCCCCTCTCCTCCCCCTCCTCGTCCTCCTCGGTTCCTCCCCTTCCCCTCCTCGGCTCTTCCTCCTCTCCTCCCTCCTCTCCTCTTCCCCTTCGCTGTCCTCCCTCGATTCCCTCTCCTCCCTCCTCCTCGATTCCTCCCCTCCCCATTCCTCGATTCCTCCCCCTCTCCTCGTTCTCTCCTCCCTCCTCCTCGTCCTCTTCGATTCCTCCCCTCCCCCTTTCCTCCAACTTCTTTTATCCTCTTCGCTTGCCTCTCCTCCCGTCTTTTTACCGTTCTTCCTCTTTATTTATTATTATCCTTTTTTCTCTATCTCTCTCCTCTCCATCATCCTCTTTCTTCGCCCTATTCCTCCTCGTCTACGTCCCTTCTTTATCAC
Source organism: Penaeus vannamei (assembly GCF_042767895.1). Classification (NCBI taxonomy): domain Eukaryota; kingdom Metazoa; phylum Arthropoda; class Malacostraca; order Decapoda; family Penaeidae; genus Penaeus; species Penaeus vannamei. Next base: position 4,311,199 of record NC_091586.1, read on the forward strand.
TCCCTTCTCTTTACTATCTTCCGAGATGGCCATCTTTGTGTCTACTCCATTTTACTCCAATATTTATCTTTCAATGCAGCCACGTATATATAAACCTTTACTTAAACTCATCTATCTCCATTTTCATCTACGCCCTTCCTCCCCTCTCCCTCTTCCTCTCCCCCTCCCCCTCTTCTCCCCCTTCTCCCCTCTCCCCCTCCTCCCTCTCTTCCCCCTCCCCCCCTCCCCTTCTTCCCTCTCCCCCCTTCTCCCCTCCTTCCCTCTCTCCCTCTCCCCTCTCCCCCCACCCTCCTCCTCTCTCTCTCCCCACTCCTTCCTCCCCCTCTTCCCTCTCCCCCTCTCCCCTTCCCTCCTCCTCTCTTTCCCCCACCTTCGCCGCTTTCGACCTAGCTCGCCA
>NC_091586.1:4314095-4326595 GCF_042767895.1 Penaeus vannamei
ACGCACATAAACATACACAGACACACATGTACAGGCTCAAATACGACAAAAACATACAGTCTAATAGAAATGTAACCGCTATTTTTTCCTGTTCCTCGTCCACTCCTCTGCAAAAAAATAAAAATAAAATAAAAATAAAAATAGATAAATAAATAAATGAAAAGAGAGATGATATGATAAAGAAAGAAAAATAAGACAAAAGAATAACATAAACACGCACAACGTATAGCACTTCTCTTTCCATCTCCTCCACCGTCTTCTCTCTTCTCCCTCCCCCTTCCATCCCCTCCTCCTCTCCCCCTTCCTTCCCTCCCTCTCCCTCGTCCCTCTACCACTCCTACCCCTTCCCCTACCCATACTCCCACCCTTTTTCCTACCCCCTCCCCTACCCTTTACCCCACCCTCCCTTCCTACCCCCTCCCCTACCCATACTCTTCCACCTCTCCCTTTCCACTGCCCTACCCCTATATTCCAACGACCCCTTCCACGCCCCTCCTCTCCCCCACCCCGCACGCGCCCACACCCCCTCCTCCGCCCCCCTTCCCCCACCGCACGCCCAGACGCCCGCACGCCCATCGTCACAGCGCGGCGGCCACCAAGCACCCAATCGAAAGAGGGTCCTTTCTTCGCGTCGTGTGAAGTGAAGATTATGCTTGATTGGGAGCTTCGCCATTTTGGAAAGAGGCGGGCGCGACTGAAGCGGCGGCGGGCGTATTGGCACTCGCCCGGGTGGAATGAGGCGAGGGGGGGGAGGAGAGGGGGGCAGGGAGGAAAGGGGGGAGTGGGGGGAGATGGGAAGGAAGGGGGAAGAGAGGAGAAGGAAGGGGGGCGAGAGGGAGGGGGATATGGAGTAGGAAGGGCAAGGAGGAGTGGAGGGGGGGGAGGGTTGGTTAGAGAGAGAGGGAGAGGGAGAAGGGGGGTAAAGGGAGAAGGAAGGGTGAGAGGGAGGGGGATGGGGAAAGAGGCGGGGGTGGGGAGGGGGAAGAGGAATGAGGCGGGGGATAGGGAGGATGGGGAGGAGGAGGAGAAAGGTGGGGCGGAAGAGAGGGAGAAGGAGGGGGAAGGGTTGCAGGGGGAGGGAAGAGGGAGGGGAAGAATTGGAAGACGGAAGAGGGAGGGAGGAGAGGGAGGAGAAGACAGGATGCGTAGAGGCAGGAGGATGGAGAAAGGTGTGTGTGGGGGAGGGTGGGAGGAAGCTGGGGAAGGCAAGAAGGAGGGCAAGGGGGAGGGGAGAAGGAGAAGGGGAGGAAGATGGGGGGTTAGGTGAAGGAGAGAAAGACCGGGGGGGAGAGAGAGGGTATAGAAAGGAGTGAGAGGGGAAGGGGAAGAAAAGGATAAAAGGAGGAGGAATAGAGAGGGGAGGGGAGGAAAGGTGGAGGGGAAGATAAAAGGAGGAGGGGAAAGGAGGGGGAGATCGCCTTACGCCTTTTCTGTTCTCTCTTTTCGCTTTACAAGAAATCCTCTTTTTTTCTCTCTCTCTTTTCTTTTTTCAAAGTTCCATTCTTTCTAGAATTTTTTTCTGATGTTTTTTTTTCTTGTTGTTGTCTATTTTATCCTTTGATCTTTACTTTTCTTTGGCGATATGGATTTATTTTACTTGACCTGATTTTTTGTTGTTGCTTCTGGGGAAATTTTATTTATGTTTATGATCTTAGTCTTGAGAAATTAACAATATATTTATGCGTGTGTACCTATTTATCTATCTTTCTGTCTATCTTCCTATTTGTCTGTCCATCTACTTATCTATGTCTCTGCCTATTTAGTCCGTCTATTTAAGTTTTATATCTCTACATGTGTGTATCTCTCTGCCTATTTACTCCGTCTATTTAATTTTCATATCTACATGTGTGTATCTCTCTGCCTATTTAGTCCGTCTAATTAATTTTATATCTCTGTATAGTGTATTGTGTATATAATACATTTTCACGTCAGTATTTTCTTATCTTATCAAATAACTGATAAGAATAAAACACGTGACGATTAATAATCCTAATGACACAATGATAATTAATGGTAACAAAACAACAACAATCAAGGCAAGAGTAAATAATACCAATAATATATTTCTAATAAGGGCGATGCCGAACCACAACAACAACAAAAACAACAAATAAATTCGAAATGAGGCAACGATCACAGAGAGTGAAAATAAGGACCATCCGACCAGAATTAGGGAGAGTAGGGCAGGGAGGGAGAGAGAGGGAGGGGGGAGAGGGAGGGAGGGAGGGAGAGGGGGGGGAGGGAGGGAGGGAGAGGAGGGAGGGGAGGGAGGGAGGGAGGGAGGGAAGAGAGGGAGGGAGAGGGAAGGAGGGAGAAGGAGCAAAGAGAGGGAGAGAGGGAGGGACAGGGACGAAGGGAGGGGCATAGGTAGGGGGGATGGGAAGAGGGTGCCAAGAGGGTGCCAGGAGTGCCAGAGTGTGAAGGTTCGCGGCACATTAACACTCCAGAGGGAGTCAATCCGAGTGCCCCGTAAGGTGTAAATGATAGGCCTGTACTCCGCTGGTGAAGCGTGTGCGGGGGGAAGGAGGAGGAGGAGGAGGAGAAGAAAATGAAAAAGAAGGAGGAGGAGGAGGAGGAGGAACAGGAAGAAGAAGGCGAAGGAGAAGGTGGAGGATGAAGAAAGATAATAATAATAAGGAAGAGAAGAAGAAGTTAGAGGAGGACGGAGGGGAAGGATGGGTAGGAGGGGGAGAAGGAAGAGGGGAAGGGGGTATGTAAGGGAAGAAGGAAACGGAGGACAGGGGAGATGGAGGGGGAGGAGGAGAAGCAGGAAGGAGAGGGGATAGTAGAAGAAGAAGGAAGAACGAAAAATAGAGGAGAAAAGGGCAAGGGGTACAGATTGAGTGATAGATGGAATTAGAAATAACTAGGGAAGTAGAAAATTGAAGGGGAAGAGGAAGAGATTAGAAGCTTAGAAAGAGAGAGAAGAAAAAACACGGTAGAATGATGAACAGAAGAAGGAAACACGAACTCAAAACGAGAGAAGAAATAAGGAACAGAAAAATGATGCGAGGAATAAAGAACACGTCAAAATAATGACCAAAAATCCCTTACAACGTCAGGGACATCGGCTGACGTCACAGAAGTCACATGACAGCCCCATAGACGATGACGTCACAGTACCTACGCCAACGAAATTCGACAAACATTGCCAAAAGCACATAATTAGTTCCGGGTTGCGTACCTGTCTCAAAGAAAGAAAAAAAAACGGACAAAAAACAAGGAGAGAAAAAAAGGAAAGTACAAGCAAGAAGAAAAGCCCAGGAGAAGAAAGAAAAAAAAAAAGATTTTTTCTCTTTTCTTTTATATACCCCACCCCTGTGAAGCCGCGAAATATTTTCGCTGTATCTTGAGAGGTGTTATTAACCATTCTTCTTAAAGGGTGTGAAGGTATGAAGGCTTTTGTGTCGTGTGTTGATGTTGTTTTAGTGTGGCGTCGCTGGTGGCTTTGGGTGCCGCGTTCACGCCTCGGGCCGTCATAAGGTGATGAGGCTGTGATTATACACACGCGCGTGCATGTACACTCATGACAGGATCGGAGGCGGAAGGGCGGGGAGGGGGAGGGGAGGGAGAGGAGGGGGATTTTGTTGTTGCTTGTTTTTTATTTTTTATTTTTTTTTTGCGGTTTTAGGGGATATTGTTTGTTCGTGTATTATTATTATTATTTTTTACTTTTTTCTTTTTTGATTATTTTTTTTTTGGGGGGGGGGGTGATTTTTGGTTTGTTTACATTTTTTGTTTTGGTTTGTTTTCCGTTTTTGTTTGATTGTTTGTTTTTGTGGGCGATGGCTTTTCTTTGTCTTTGGTTTTATATTAGGACGTTTGACCGCTGATTCGCACATGCATTTGGCACATATAATTTGGCAAATATTTCTTCTCCGATTATTTATTCTTTCGTAAAAAAGTCAAAGCATAAAATCGTATGAACTGACTGACAGATATCTAAATCTCGATAGACATAGAAATACAGACACGGTTATAGGTATGTGCATGTATAGTCTATCAGGGCGCACAGTACAATGGCTCACCCAGACGCACACGCACATACACACACACACAGCCGCACTGCACATCAGCATTCGCACTCAATCCCGGAGGTGTCAGCGAGAGGTCACGAGGGAAGGGAGGGAGGAAGGGAGGGAGGAAGGGAGGAAGGGAAGGGTTAAGGGAGGGAGGGAGGGTTTAAGGGAGGAGGGGGGGCGACGGCGACGTTCCTCCAGCGCCTTCTCCTCTCGCCCTCCGCCGTCAGAGCGAGCGCCAGGACGCCGTCGCCGCCGTGATCAAACGAAGCCCCAAATGGAACACTGATCACTCGTCCGAAACCGTCCATTACATATATCGGCTGATGGCTGGAGGTGCCCCGTTGTTCACTCGCGTGGGGGAGGAGGGGGGGAGGGGGAGGGGGACGACGTGGAGGGCGGCTCTTCGCACAAGGGCCCCGTCCCCCTCCTCCCCTCCCTCCCCCTGCCCACACACCCCTCGGGAGGGTGAGGAGAGAAAGAGTGCGTTCGGGCCGCTGTGAAAAGAAAAGAAGGAGGAGGAGGAGGAGGAGTGAGGAGGAGGAGGAGGAGGAGGAGGAGGAGGAGGAGGGAGGAGGAGGAGGAGGAGGAGGAGGAGGAGGAGGAGGAGGAGGGTTAGGTGAGGGGTAGGGGAGGTAGAGGAGAGAGAGAGAGAGAAGGAGGAGGGGGGAAAGGGGGAAGGGGGTGGAGGGGGAGAGGGGAACTGTTTTTCCCAAAAGAAGAGTCGACTTATTTTCCCTCCCGCGGCCCCGGACGCATAGTGGTAACTGAGAAGAGGGATTTTTGTCCGAGTTTTGTAGGTAGGAGTTTGGAGCCCGAGTTCCATTAAGGAAATTATAATATTCAGGCGACGGCGGCGGTAGCGGGACTCTTGTTTACACCCAACAAAGTCTCCAGGGCTGTGAAAGTAATGACTCCCCGTCCTGAAAGGATTCTCAGCTCGTTTCATGTTTACAATTATTCTTCGGCTTTACAATACGGGCGTCATTCAGGCCTCTAGACCTCGGAGATCCGACGAGTCACGGGGCCAGGCTGCTTTATCTGTCTCGCGGGGCGCCGCCGCCTGCCGCGGGACCTTTCTTCGTCGCTCGGGACTTTTCTTCGGCGTCTGGGACCTTTCTTCACCGCCTGGGATTTTTCTTCGGCGTCCGGGACCTTTCTGCACCGCCTGGGATTTTTCTTCACCGCCTGGGATTTTTCTTCGGCGTCCGGGACCTTTCTGCACCGTCAGGGATTTTTCTTCGTCGTAAGGGACTTTTCTTCGGCGTCCGGGACCTCTCTGCACCGCTCGGGACTTTTCTTCGTCGCTCGGGACTTTTCTTCGTCGCCCGGGACTTTTCTTTGTATCATGGGATTTGCTTCATCTTCGGCGAATTTTCTTCGCCTTCGGAAAACATTTTCTTCATCTCTCGGGACCTTTTTTTCGTCTACGTGGACTTTCTTCGTCCTTGGAACCTGTCCCTTGTCTTCCAGGAACTTGTTGACCTTCCATGACCTTCCGAAGACCTTCCCTAAACTGCGGAACTTTGTTGACCTTCCGAAGACCCCTAAACTGCGGAACTTTTCCTCCTCTCCCTGAAGGAATTCCAGATCTCTATAGCGACCTTTTTTCTTCTTCTATCTCGAGAGTATCGCCCTCGTCACCTCGAGGACCTTCTTGCCGACCTGTGAGCTTGACCTTTCTGACGTCCCGGGGATCTTTTCTTGGCTCTCTCGGGGTCCGCGAGTGTTTCAAGATCTTTCTTGTCTCAGAGGACTTTGTTTTTTCCTTTTTTTCTTCTTATTTCTCTGGATACATTTCTTGGATTCGTCGGCGATCTGTTCATTTGCTTGTGTGTGTGTGTGTGTGTTGTGTGTGTGTGTGTGTGTGTGTGTGTGTGTGTTGTGTGTGTGTGTGTGTGTGTTTGTGTGTGTGTGTGTGTTTGTGTGCCTGGGTGAGAAAGTATGTACTCTAAAGTTATAGTTGCATGCATGTGTGTACTAAAACCATCCATCATCGCAATGTACGCAATGTAGTCATAATGTCGGCTTTGCAGACATTTCCCCCCTCCCCTTTCCTTCATCCTGTCTTCCTACCTCCTTTCCCACTTCCACTCTCTTCCCCCCTTCCCTTCTCCTTCCCTTCCCCCATTCTCCCTTCCACCGCCCTCCTCTTCCCCCCCCCCCCCCCCATCTCCCTTCCACCCCCTATTCCCCCTTTCCCTCCCTTCCACCACCCTCCCCTTCTCCCCCATCCCTCCCTTCCATCCCCCCTTGCCTCCCTTCTCCCCCCTCCCCTCCCCCCAGCTTTCGCACATTTTCATTACTGCTTATTATATATTTATGTATTTATCCTCGGGCGCCGCGGCTCGGTCTCGCAGCCGGCGGGGCTCTGGACGGGCGGGATGCGTATAATGGCTTTTATAGAAATATTGTGGCGTGTCAGGTAAGACTTTATTGCTTACCGATGGTTGTAACGCCCCGGTTTACGGCCGATGGAGAGAGTAGAGGAGGCAGGGTGGCATATGGAGGCGCCTCCTGATGCCCGGCGCTCTTGGCACTTGGCGCGGTTCTGGCCCTGGCACGCGTGGTGGCCTCCTCCTCCTTCCTCTTCTTTTCCTTCCGTTTTGCTTTTCCTTTCTCCTTCTCCTCCTCCTTCGGTTCCTCTTTCCTTTTTATCCTTTTCCTTGAGCTTTTCTTTCTCTTCTCTTCTCCTTCTCCTTCGGTTCCTCTTTCTTCCTTCTCTTTCCTTCTCTCCTTTTCCTTTTCTTTTAGCTTCCCCTTCCTTCTCTCCTTCTCCTTCAGCTTCTCCATTCTCCTCTTCATCTCTCATTCCTTCTCTTCCCCCTTCACTGCCCTCTTCTTTATCGCTGTTTGCTTCTCCGCTCCTTTTATATATATATATTTTTTTTTACAAAATTTGCTATTATCATTGAATGTATGTTCCTTCAGATATTTCATTGTTTTTATCATTATTTTGTTGCTGTAGTTATCATTATTATTATTATTATTACTATCATTATTATGATTGTTGTTGTTTGTCATTATTATTATTATTATTATTATTATTACTATTATTATTATAATTATTATTACTATTATTATTACTGTTGCTACTACTACTACTACTTATACTTCTGCTATTGCTACTATCATTATTATCATTATTGCCTTTATCTCCTGCTCCTTCCTTTTAAATCTCATCAAACATTTACTTCTTTTTTATTCCTCCTCCTCCTCCTCTTTTTTTCCTTTACCGTTCTTCATCTCCTTCTCCCTCTCCCCCCTCCCCATCACCATCACTGATAGTGACGAGAAAATGATGGAGAGGTTTGGGGGGAGGCGAGGGGCGGGCACAAGGGGGGGGGGGGGCAGTGGTCATATAGGCGCGTGGGGTTGAGGCAAAAGGGGGGAAAGGAAGGGAAGGAAAGAGGAGGGACTGGAGAGGAAGGGAGAGGATGGTTGAAGAAGGGGGAGGGGGGAGGGGAGGGGAGGAAAGGGAGGAGGGAGAAGGTAGGGGAGAAACAGGGGAGAAGGAGACTAGACAGGGTGAGAGGGGGAACTCGCCCCCCCTACTGCCTTCTCCTCCTCCTCCTTCAGCTCTCTCCTCTTCTGGTCATGTAAATATATGCAGATGAGGGGAGCTCTGGGGGCGCGCTTTGGCGAACGCGTGGATGACCCGCCGTGACCTTCAGGCCTAGCTGCTCGGCCTCTCCGTGACCCCCAGATGACCCCTGAACGGCCAAGCCTCTGACCTCCTCTGGAAATGTTTCGGGCGCGTGTGGCTGACCTGGGTCTGAGCATGACCTCCAGGCGACCTTGGGGGCCGCCCGCCCTCCGTCCGGCGGCGTCGAGAGGGCCGCCGCGCCGTCCCGCTCCCGCCGGGGAACATAATCGCCTCGAGAATTTTAAGCGAAGTTATTTCACGTCGTTAGATCATATATTGGTCTTTATAGCTGGTCTTTACGGCGCGCGGGTGATCGATTCAGAATAAATATACAAGTTTGTATAGAGAGACGTGAGTCGGGGCTTCCAGGCGCTCCCGCTGGTCGCCTTCCAAGCTGGCTCGTCCCTCCTGGGGCTTCTTGGGGCTCCCGAAGCCTTCAGGCACACTTCAGATCGCCCTGCCTCCCTTGTAGCGCCCGAAAGCCCTTCCTGAAGCCCTCCGGCGGTCTGTTAGCACCCTTCTGATCCTCTTCTTCGCCCTGGATCTCCCTCCCTTCCCTCTCCTTGCCTTACTCCTAGGTCCCTTCCCCTTCCCCTCTCCCTTTCCTCCCTCCTCCATCCTTTATTCCCCTTTCCTCCCTCCTCCCTCCTTCATTCCCCTTTCCTCCCTCCTCCCTTCCATCCCCTTTCCTCCCTCCTTCCTCCTTCATTCCTCCTTCCCCCTCCTCCTCCCTTCCTATCCCCTTTCCTCCCTTCTATCTCCCTGTCCCGCGCAAGTGAAGCCCTCGGTGTCTGCGATCAAGGATTCGTCTGCCGTGAGAGAAGTGCGTGTGTGTGGCTGTCCCGAGGAGACAGACGAAGGGCTGTCAGGCGGAGAGGTTTCGTACGACAGGGCTTCCAGACTGGAGGTTTTGGCGGCGAAGGAGGGAGGGTTTTCGCAACGAGGGCTTGCGTCGAGGTTTCATATATATATATATATATATATATATATATATATATATATATATATATATATATATATATATATATATATATATATTTTTTTTTGATTTCTTTTTTTTTTTTGAAGGATTATTTACTTTCTCCTTCGTTATTCATTTTGTCTTCGCTCTTATCAATCCTCTCTCTCTCTCTATTTATCTATCTATCTCTCTCTCTCTCTCTCTATTTATCTATCTATCTCTATCTCTCTCTATTTATCTATGTCTCTCTCTCTATTTATCTATCTCTCTCTCTCTCTTTATCTATCTGTCTGTCTATCTATTTATCTATCTATCTCTCCATCTCTCCCCTTTCTCCCTCTCTCTTTCCACACTCTTGAGAGTACGAATATTATAACCCTCAACTTCCTTCTTCTGCTCTCCTGGCCCCAACCCTTCCTGGCTTTCCTTACTCCCCTTCGTCCTCCTCAAACCCCAAATCGTCTCTCTTCCTATGCTTATTTTCTCTCTCTCTCTTTCTCTATCTATCTGTCTCTCTAACTATCTCCCTTCCTTTCTTTTCCCCTTCACCTATCTCCTTTTAATCCTTCTTCCTTTGTGATTCTTTCTCTCTTCTTTTTTCTCTCTTCCTCACGTTCCTCGTGTTATTTTCCTCTTCTATATCTTTTCCTTCCCGCGTCCTCCTCTTCCTCCTCCTCCACCTCCTTTCTCACCTCTACCCTTTTCTGTTTCCCCTATGATTGCTTCCCCTTTTCCTACTCTCAAGTCATACCCTGTCCTTCCATTCTCTTCCCCTCTCCTTCCCTTGTCACTTCCCCTTTCTTTTTCCTTTCCTCCTGACGGGCTAAGAGTGTTCCGACGCTAACTCCACGACAAGCTCACTAATTACCATCTTTGGCAACCATCGCTTGGTCGTTCTGCGGTCGTCGTCGTCGTCTTCGGGTTCGTGGTCTTCGTGGTCGTCTTCGGGTTCGTGTTCGTCGTCGTCTTCGGGTTCGTGGTCTTCGTGGTCGTCTTCGAGTTCGTGGTCGTCGTCTTCGAGTTCGTGGTCGTCGTCGTCTTCGAGTTCGTGGTCGTCGTCGTCTTCGAGTTCGTGGTCGTCGTCGTCTTCGAGTTCGTGGTCGTCGTCGTCTTCGAGTTCGTGGTCGTCGTCTTCGAGTTCGTGGTCGTCGTCTTCGAGTTCGTGGTCGTCGTCTTCGGGTTCGTGGTCGTCGTCTTCGAGTTCGTGGTCGTCGTCTTCGGGTTCGCGGTCGTCGTCGTCTTCGAGTTCGTGGTCGTCGTCGTTGTTATCATCTGTGATTGTCGTCTTGTCGTGCGTTCTCCCGGAGGTCGTGAAGGCGCGGTCGTCAGGCGGGCGGGCAGGCAGGGCGGCCGACGTCCCCGCCAGGTCGTGGGGGAGGGCAGGGCAGGGCGGCCACACTCAGGCTTGTCAAGGACTAATATTGTTCCTGTGTCGGGCCGCCCGCACGGAACGACGCCTCCCTCCCCCCTCCTCCTCCTCCGCCCAAGCCCTCCTGGCTCCCCCTCCTCTTCCCCTCTTCCCTTCTCTACCCCTCTTCGCTCCCTCCAGCACCTCCCCCGCCTGCCTCAGAAGGGGCCCCGTCACGGTGGTGTGAAAGCCAGGGTCGCGGAGGGGAGCTTTTTGACTCTTTATGAGAGGGGTTCTTGACGGTGGTTCCCGGGGTTCTGTAGACACCGGGACGCGCTGAGGGAGTGCGAGGGAAGCAAGCACCTTCGCGCCCTGCAATTGCCTCCGTGCGCTTCTGGCGGTGCAGGCGCTGTCTTACGCCTTACTTCGCATTCTCCCTTGTTTATCTACCATTCTTCTCTGTTTTTCTACCATTCAGATCTGCTTTTCTACCATTCTCCTCTGTTTTTCTACCATTCTCCTGTTTTTTTTTTTACCATTCTCCCTCGTCTTTTTACCATTCTCCTCTGCTTTTCTACAATTCTCCTCTGTGTTTCTACCCATTCTCCTTACTGTCTTTTACCACTTCCTGTTTTTCACCTTCTCGTTTTTCTACCATTCAACCTCAGAATTACACCTAGACTCTGCCTGTGTTATGGACGCACTTCTACACCGTACACATTCTTCCTTGTATTCTCGCTCACGCCTTACGCCTTGTCATGTATTCGAGAGAGAGAGAGAGAGAGAGAGAGAGAGAGAGAGAGAGAGAGAGAGAGAGAGAGAGAGAGAGAGAGAGAGAGAGAGAGAGAGAGAGAGAGAGAGAGAGGGTGAGTGGACTCTATGTTCCATGATGGTCGATAACGTAACCTCATGCAGCAAAAACGAGCCGGGCACTTCCTCGTAACGGCCCTCACGCGCGCACTCCTTCATTACTGCCTATTTACGGCTTCGTCTCGTCTCGACACAGATTCCTCGGGGCCTTCCTGGCTCTGTCTCGGGGCGGCCTGGAATGCGGCGGCGAGGTCCTCCTGGGGGCGGGAGGTGGGAGGGGATGGGTGAGAGGTCGGGGGTGGGTGAGGGGAAGGTGGCGGTGGGATTGATAGATGTGATTCTTTCTTTTCTTTCTGTCTCTGTCTGTCTGTCTGTCTGTGTCTTTGCCTCCCTCTCTCTCCCTCCCTCGTCACCTCGTTCCCTCCTTCCCTCTCTTTCTCCCTCCCTCCCTCGTTCCCACTCTTTCTCTTTCTTTCCCTCTCTCCTCTTCCCTCCCTCCCTTCTTCCCTCTCTCCCTCCCTCCCTCCTTCCCTCTCTCTCTCCCTCCATTCTTCCCTCCTTCCCTCTCTTTCTCCCTCCCTCCGTCGTTCCCTCCTTCCCTCCTTCCCTCTCTCTCTCCCTCCTCACCTGGTTCATGCTAACCTCAGTACCCTGCCTTATATCTCAATTCATGCAATACAGACTTGCATCAGAATTCAATGCAAATGGCTTAAAAACAACTGGGCTAGAATTATACGTTCTCTGCCGCTCTCCTTCTTTCTTTGTTCTTTATATTTTTCTTTTTTTTTCTAAATCCGAGTCTGTGTTTATTCGTTCTTTCTCTCTCTTTCTTTCTCTGGCCGTTTGTCTTTGTGTTTCTGTGTCCGTTTCTCTGATTGTCCGTTCGGCGTCACTTCTCTCTCTCTCTATCTATCCATCTCTCTATCTATCTATCCATTTCTCTCTATATATCTATCCATCTCTCTCTCTCTCCGAGTCTTTCCGATCGGCTGTCTGACTGTTTATCTATCTATCTATCCGTCTGCACCTATCTATCCATCTGTATCTATCTATCCATCTCCCTTCGCCTTTTTCTCTATCTCTCCGCCTTTCTCTAACCATCATCTCATCACGTTCCCAGAAAAAAACTTTACTAATTCATCTGCACTAAATTATTCAGGTTTGACCATTACATGAAGTGTGAGGAGAGGTGACTGATGGGCAGGTAACAATATGTGCGTGTGTGTGCTCATGCTCGCCTCATGTGCGCGTGCATGCTTTCTTATGTAGGCGCGTGGATATACACACAGACATATGCGCACAAAGGTACAAACACACGCACACACACACAAACATACAAAAATATGTTAACAATCATGATACACACACAAACACAAAGACACACACAAACACAAAGACATACACAAACACAAAGACACACACACACATTAAGAAGTACACACACGTGCAAAGACACACACACACACAGAATACATGGCATGTCTGCGTGGCGTGAAATCATCTCTAAGTGTGTGCCGCTTCGTGTGTACCTTTCCGTACGCACATACAAAAGCTCGCGCCTTGTGTACATGCCTGTGTGCGTCGCTACTTGACGTGTGCGAAAGGTGGCGTGCACACATGGCGTGCGTACATGAGAAGTGTGCGTGCATGGCTCCTTGGTCGGGGTGTGCGTGCCGCAGGGTTTATAGTTTAATCAAAGCATGGGACATAAGACCC
>NC_091586.1:4331595-4339095 GCF_042767895.1 Penaeus vannamei
TTCTTTCTCTCTCTCTCTCTCTCTCTCTCTCTCTCTCTCTCTCTCTCTCTCTCTCTCTCTCTCTCTCTCTCTCTCTCTCTCTCTCTCTCTCTCTCTCTCTCTCTCTCTCTCTCTCTTTCTCCCCACCTCCTTCTTTCACTCATCTTTCCTCCTTCCCTCCCTCTCTCCCTCCTTGTTCCCTCCGCTCTCAACGGCTTGGATCTCACACCCCACCCCGGTATCTTGTCCTTTTCGATATGGGTTACGAGTACACACACACACACACACACACACACACACACACACACACACAGAGAGAGAGAGAGAGAGAGAGAGAGAGAGAGAGAGAGAGAGAGAGAGAGAGAGAGAGTAGAGAGAGAGAGAGAAAGAGAGTGAGTGAGAGCAGAAAGGGTGGGGGAGAGGGGGGAGAGCTCCCCCCTCTCCCTGACATACTAATCCCCGCCATGAGAAAAACGTGAGACTTTACAGGTTTCAGTGAGTGCGGTAATCGTCACTGTTTATCAGGCTTGGTTGATTTAAATGACGACGTTGAAGAGGGGGACGAGGAGGAGGAGAAGGGGGAGGGGTGGAGGAGGTGGGGAGAAGGGTGAGGAGGTGAGGTGGAGAGAAGGGGGAGGGGTGAGGAGGGGCAGAAGGGGTGAGGGGATGAGGAGGGGGAGAAGGGTAAGGAGGTGAGAAAGAGGAGAGGAGAAGGGGGAGAATAGGCAGTGAGGTGGCAGGAGAAGGGGCGGCGGAGGGATAAGGAGGGGTTAGGGAGGAGGGAGACTGGACAGTGTGGGGGAGAAGGGATGGCGTGGACAATCGAAGAGGGGGTGATGGCGAAGAAAAAAGGCAGTGTGGGGTCGAGGAGGGGGCGAAGAGGAGGGGAGAAGGGGCGGTGTAGTAGAACAAGGGAGAAGGGTCAAGGGGGAGGGCTGATGGTGAGGGGAGGAGGGAAGGAGAAAACGAAGATAAAGAGGGGAAGGGAAGAAGAAGAGATGGCGAAGAGAAAGGGAGACGAAGAGACAACGGAAAGGATATAGAAAGAGTAGAGAGAAGATAAGAAAGGAATTAGAAATAGGAGAATAAAGGTAGAAAAAAGAAGAGATACTAAAGGAACAGTTGAAAAATCGGAAAATAGAAGTAGAAGGGTAAAAAAGAAGAGAAAAAAAAGATAGAAGAGAAGAAAAAGTCCAAAAATGAAAATAAAGAAGTAGAAGAGAAAGTAGGAGGGACGGGCGGAAAGGAGAGACGAAGGGGAGTAGAAGAAATAAAGTAAACTCTGGAGATTTGGCAGGGAGAGGGATAGGAGGGAGGAAGAATGGAGTGAGAGTTGGAGAAGGAAGAGTGGAGGGGAAGCAGAGGGGAGATTTGGAGACTGTTGTTCTGATGTGAAGAGGGTGGGGGCGTTTTGCAACTGAGGGGAAAGCGAGTGACTGGAAGAGGGTAAGAAACAGAAGGGGATTTGAAAGACACACAGTTGACAAGACAGGAAGGAGAATGGAGATGAGAGAGAGAGAGAGAGAGAAAGAGAGAGAAGCGAGGAGTGGAGAAGGAGTGGAGGGAGAGAGGAGGCGGAGTGGGAGAGAGGAAGGGATGGAGGAGAGAGGATGAGAGAGGGAGGCAGAGGAGGCGAGCAGACAGAGAGAGGGAGAAGACGAGAGAGAGAGAGAGAGAGAGAGAGAGAGAGAGAGAGAGAGAGCGACAGAGATAGACAGAGAGAGAGAGGGGAGGGGGGTGAAGAAGGGAGAGAGAGAGAAAAAAAGGTAGATAATTGAAGGGAGGGAACGAGGGAACGACGGATGGAAGGAAGGAGAAAGCTACAGACAAAGAAGATGGAAAACTGCAAAAAGGAGAAAGGAGAAAAAGAATAAGAGAGATAAATGGACTTATTCCGTTTCTTTTTCTATTACTCATCTTATTACCCTTATCATTATTCTCAATGTTGTTGCTCCTACTGTGATTATCAATGCAATTTCTTTTTCTATCTTCTTAACCCCCTTCTTCCTAATTCCAAATTTCTCTTCATCTACTTATCTATTCATCTTTCTTATTCCGCTTTTCTAAACGATCTTCCAAGGGAATGTGAAAGATACAAGGCAGAGAAAGGAGGAGAAGGTGAAATGGAGGGTAAGAAATGAGGAAGAAGAGGGAATGATGAAAGGGGAGGAGGGAGGGGGAGGAGGAGAGTGGAGTGGAGGGGGGAGGAAGGAGTGGAGGGGGGAGGAAGGAGTGGAGAGGGGAGAGGAGGAAGGAGTGGAGGGGGGAGGAAGGAGTGGAGGGGGGAGGAAGGAGTGGAGGGGGGAGGAAGGAGTGGAGGGGGGAGGAAGGAGTGGAGGGGGGAAGGGGGGGGAGGGGGAGAGTTAAGACCATTACCGACTTGTTGCTCCATCATTGATTTCGTAAGACACTAGAGTGGGAGCTTACGAAGGTCCCACTCTAGGTAAGGATAATATCCTCCCGAGCTATTGGCCTTCAAGTGCCACCTCCGACGCCCTCCTAGTGCCACCTCGCCCTTCTACTTCCCTCCCTCCCCCTCGTCCTTATAAGTGGCCCCGGCCCGCAATCGGCGCTGGGTCCCTCTGCAAAGTCCCCCATTACCTGTGCATTTCCTCTTTCCCCTCACTTCCCCTCACCTCCCTCTCCCCCCTTCCCCTCCCCTCGCCCTAGCCGCCACCCGCAACGAACCTTCTCGAATTGCCTTCTTTAAATCCCTCCTCCTCCCTTCCCTCCCCTCCACTCCCTCCCCCCCTCCCTGTTCGTCGAATATTTGATCCTTCGGCAAAACCTGTGTAAGGGGACTCCTTCCATCCACCCCTCCCTCCCTCCCTCCTTCCCTCCCTCCCTCCCTCTCCCCCTCCCTTCTCCATCCTTATCACTCCCTTCCCGATTTCTTCTTTGGGTGAATTATATGAAACAAGTCTAATTTGCATGGCTAATAGGCTCTCTAATAGGTGTAATAGCGTTACCTCTCCCACTCCCCGCCTCCCCCCCTCTCTCTCTCTTCTTTCTCTCTCTCTCTCTCTCTCTCTCTCTGTCTATCTATCTATCTATCTATCTATCTATCTATCTATCTATATATATATATATATATATATATATATATATGTGTGTGTGTGTGTGTGTGTGTGTGTGTGTGTGTGTGTGTGTGTGTGTGTATGTGTGTGTGTGTCTGTGTGTAATTTAAAGTAAGAAAGAGAGAAAGAGATAGATAGATAGATAGATAGAGAGAGAGAGAGAGAGAGAGTTAAAGATAGTAGAGAGAGAGAGAGAGAGAGAGAGAGAGAGAGAGAGAGAGAGAGAGAGCATGCTTATTTGTGCATATTAGAGTATAAATTATTTTATGTCTCGTGTGGTTATTTATGGTTGAGGAAGAGGATAGAGGAGGTGGATGGAGGCAGACATGAGGGGGAAGAGGGGCAGACGAGGGGGAGAAGGAGGAGGAAGAAGAGAGAGAAGGCATATAGTGTGGGAAGGTGAGTAGGTAAATGAGGAGGAGAAAGAGTAGGAGAGGAAAAAGAGAGGTAAGTAGAGAAGAGAAGAAGGAGAGGGGGAAATGAGGGGAAAAGGAAGCAAAAGTTGAGTTGATGGGAAAAAGTTGAAGAGAAGATGGAGGAAAAAGAAGGAGGAGGAGAAGAGAGGAGAAGAGTAATACTTAAAAGATCCAAGGATTGACTTAGACCAGCCCCACTGATGGTATTTGCAGCAACGTTAAGGTATTGGGTCGGTCGGTGAGGCAGGCTCTCCCGGATAGGGAAGAAAAATAAATTGGAGAGAGAGAGAGAGAGAGAGAGAGAGAGAGAGAGAGAGAGAGCGAGATAGATATAGAGAGAGAGAGCGAGATAGAGACAGAGAGCGAGATAGAGAGAGAGAGCAAGATAGAGAGAGAGAGCGAGATACAGAGAAGAGAATGAGCGAGATAGATAGATAGAGAGAGAGAGAGAGAGACAGAGAGAGAGAGAGAGAGAGAGAGAGAGAGAGAGAGAGAGAGAGAAAGAAAGAAAAGCAGAAACAGATCATGAGAAAGAGAGAGAGACAGAGACAGAAAGACAGATCGACAGAAACAGAGACAGCGCGAGAGACACAGAAAGAAAGAAAGCAAGAACGCAAGAAAGAAAGAGAAGAGAAGGCGAGACAACAAAGATGAGTGCCGATGCCAAGGGAGGCTCTGGAGGGTCGCTGATGTGGTGATGCTGTGATCTTCGTCTCCTCATCTCCCTCGCGCCGCCCTGCCTCCGAATGGCCGGTCTGAGGCGATGCTCGATTGCCCAACAGTCCGGCTGCTGCTTAGGGGCTCGGCTGTTCCATTGTTCAGTTGTTCACCTGTTCTGCTGTTCCGTTGTTCTGCTGTTTAGTTGTTCGGCTGTTCTGTTGTTCTGCTGTTCACTTGTTCGGCTGTCCGGCTGTTCCGTTGTTCTGCTGTTCAACTATTCGGCTGTTAATTCGTTCAGCTGTTCACCTGTTCTGCTGTTCACCTGTTCTACTAGTCTGGTTGTTCTCTTTCGCTGTTGTTCATCTGTGCTTCAGTGAGGATGTTCAGTTGATGTTACTTTCTGTTTTTTCTTGTATTTGTTTCGTTTTGGTGTGTTTGTGTTTTGTTATTATTATTTGGCTTTTCTTCTTTCTTCTCGTTCTTCTTATTCCTTTTGTTCATCTTCAGATTCCTCCGGTGATCCTTTTTCCCCGCAAACCTCCATTCTGCTCCTCCTCCTTTTCCTTTGCCTTCCTTCCGCCCCCCCACACCCTCACCCACCCCACCCAACCCCAGCCAACCACCAAAGAGAATCTTCCTTCCCCTCCCTCCCTCCCCCTTCCTCCCACCCCCTTCCTCCTCCATCCGCCTTCCCCCCCCTGCCTTCCTCCTACCCACCCTTACCCCCCTCCTCCCCCATCCCTCTTCCTCCTACCATCCCGTCTTACCCCCCTACCTCACCCCCACCCCCTCCTACCCAAGCCGCCGTCAGAATCTTCTGGGCTTACACTAACTATTGAGGATTTTTACCCCCGCTTGCGTCCTGGTACACGATCTGATTACAATTATCATGGCACAATTAGGCAGTTTGGGCGGTCCCTAATTGCTCCGAAGCTGCATAAAAAGGGCGGTTAATAAAGAGGTGAAATCTGCAGTTTATCGGAAACCTATGAAGGACCCGAAGGCAGGCCGGGGTACTGTTACATGGGGGGGGGGGAGGGTAGGGGGGGAAAGGAAAAAGGGGGAGGGAGGTGGGTAGAGAACGTGTCACAGCCGGGATTGGGAATGGGGGAGGGAGGGAGTAAGGAGGAGGGAGGGAGGGAGGGAGGGTATGGAATACAAGGTGGATGGGCGAGGGGGTAGGGGGGATAGTATAGATGGTGGAGGGTGGGGGGGGGTTGTTCTCTTGCGAAGCTCATAACACAGGCAGTCGCTGCACACACGTATATTTTGCGCGTGTGGGAGGAGAGGGTGTATGTGTGTAGAGATGTATGTGTGTATATATATATATATTTGTTTATATGCTCTTACGTATGTTGTATATTGATGGAGGTATTGATGTCTGTACTTGTATGCTTGAATATGCATACATAAGAATGTAAATGTAGTGAATATATCCATTTATACGTATACAGGGACGCACACGTAAACAAGTTAATACATCATGTGCGCGGACACACACACATACACACAATCACAGACACACACACACACAGTCACACACACACACACACCCTATCACACGCACACACACACACACAATCACACGATCGCAGACACACACACAGTCACAAACACACACACACAGACACACGCACACAATCACAGACACAGACACACACCCTCCTCACCTCACCCCCCCCCCGTCCCCAGTCCCCCTAGTGCTTGCATGTGTACGGGTAGTTACACTCGGACCCCAGTAAGAACATGTTTTCAATCCGCGGTTTAATATTTCATCCTGTTGCAAGAGCTGGCCGGGCATGTTGCCTCCAACGGGCCTGGGTTGCATCCCGCAGCTGATGTTGCAAGGTTGATGATGATGAGAATGATGATGAGGGAAAAAGGAGATAAAGAGGGTGATGATTTTTTTTTTTCATTTTATGTATATATTTTTTTCCTTTTTTGTATCCTTCTGTTCTTGTAATGTTTTGTCTACTTGTGTATATTTTCTCGATTCTCTCTTCTGTGTGTCTTCTTACTCTCTATCGTTTCTTTTTCCATCTCCTGCGTTCCTTACCTCCTTCTTCTACCCTCCCTCCCTCCCTTCCTCCCTTCCTATGCAGGGAGAGGACACAAAGTTAATTGACGGTTAATATTTCTTCACATTTTTAAAACTTTCTCATTTAGTAAGTTTTAACGCGTGCTCTCGACTCTGACTTAGGCTTCGGGAAGGCATTTGCGCGAACGTTTAAGGCGGGAGAGAGAGAGAGAGAGAGAGAGAGAGAGAGAGAGAGACAGAGGGAGAGAGAGACGCAGAGAGAGAGAGAGAGAGATAGAGAGAGAGAAAGATAGATATATAGATAGATAGATAGATAGATAGATAGATAGATAGATAGAGAGAGAGAGAGAGAGAGAGAGAGAGAGAGAGAGAGAGAGAGAGAATTAGTACGATGATGATACTACCATGCGAGAATTAATAACTATCCACCCCTTCCCCATTAATATATCTACATGGTGTTACTTAATAACGTGCCAATAACAATGAATATCCTATCAGAACAAATAATACATGCATGCTGTATGATGTATTCCCCTTCCTGGATGGCTATAAAGATAAAGTATACATTATGTGTATTACGTGCATTGCGAAATTGTTGAAGAATGGCTACCCTCAATTATCGTAGGTTATTATAACTATAATGTATTATGTGTTATAAGTACTGTGGGATTTTTGGCGGTACGTATAGCCTCCCGTCCATACCATTTTTTTTTTAATGGTTATAACTATGGTATGCATATTATTGGTGTCCTGTGAGATTTCTTGGGTTTCCTTTGAGCGCTAAAGACCACGCCCCCTTCTCCCCTTTCTCCCTCCCCCCTTCTTCTTGTCTCTCTATATTGTACATACTATAAATAAGATGTCTTCATATGTATGGTATATATACATAGCTGGATATAACCATAATGCACATATTTTAAGTAAGATATTTTTATGACTCCCCTCCCTCTCCCACTTCCCCCTCCCTTCCCCACTTTCCCCTCCCTCCCTCCCACTTTCCCCTCCCTCTATAGATAACTATAACTAAAATGTACATATCATAAGTAAGATTTCTTGAAGTTTCCTAAATAACTCCCTTTCCCCCTCACTATCTCCCCTCCCTCTTTAAATAGATATGATGTCATGTTATAAGTACAATTTCCTACCTGTCCCTCTATAGATAGCTATGACTGCCATATGCATATCATGTATATATTTAAAGTAAGATTTCTTGAGGTTTCATGGCGAATCCCACTTCTCTCTTCTTCCTTTTCTTGTCCCTTTCTAATAATGACATTGTACATATCACTTATGTGTTATAAGTACGATTCATTGAGGTTTCTTGACTAAC
>NC_091586.1:4346595-4364095 GCF_042767895.1 Penaeus vannamei
AGAGAGAGAAAGAGAAGAAGAAGAGAGAGAGAAAGAGAGAGAAAAAGAACGAGAGAAAGAAAAAGAAGAAAAAGAAGAGAGAGAGAAGAAGAAGAAAGAGAGAGAGAAAAGAACGAGAGAGAGAGAGAGAGAGGAGGGAGGAGCGCGAGGTGGAGGGATGAACCAAGATGGCGGGCACCAGCCGGGCCGACGGGAGGCTGGCGAGAGATAAAGTCCGACGCATCTCTCGGAAAAAGATAGCTTATCTCTTTGAAAATCGGGTTATCTGATGCTGTGAATTATATCGAGTTGAGATCTTCATTTATTCGAAGTGGGGATAATGACAGATTAACGAAATTAATTATTTTGTCTTTGTATTTTTTCCCCGGTGTATTTACTCTACGTTGGAATATTCAAATATTCATCTAATCAAGATAAATATAAATAGATAAATAATGTAATAGACAAAGAAAGTATATCTAATTTATTTATTGATGGAGGTGTTTTAAACTTTGAAAACCGTTGTTGTTTATTTGATTACAATAAACTAATCTCAGCTATTCCTTTCTAAGTTTAGGAAGAAATAGGGAGAGACGAGGAGGAAGAATAAGAATAAAAATTGGGGTTAACGAACGAAAGAGAGACCGGAATGGGGAAAATGAGAATAAAAAGATCAGTAGTAGTGATAATAATGATAATAATAATAATGATGATGATGAAGATGATGATGATGATAATTATGATAATGATAAATGTATATTATAAGAATCACGAATGTAGGAAGATGGGAATTAGAGAAACGCGGTGCAAAGCAAAACTCGAGAATTATTGCGGGGAAAAGGGGACAAAAGAAGAATAAGAGAAATAAAGGTACGAAAAGGAAGTAAATAGATAGATAAACGAAAAGAAAAATAAATGAACGAAGAAATAAGCGTCTAGGGTGACATCTAGCGGGTATGACTTCACTTTTTCTTGTCTGCATCTTGTACCATCGCGAAGAAAGTGCCCGAAATTCTTCATGCCCGAGTAAGGGAAGTAGAGGGAGAGCAGACCCTCGAAATAGCACTTATTTTTAGCGTGATTGCGAAAGGGTTAACGCCGGGGGTGAGGTTTGCAACTCTGCTTTTTGCAAGGCTTCTCACCGAGGCAGCTCCCATACTTGGCGTAACCTCGGCGTGTCTACGTGTCAAAGGGGTATAATTTCCCCTCTACCTGCTCTCGCTTTCCCCTCCTCTCACCCCTCTCTGTGTCTCCCCTCTCCCCCCCTCTCCTCTCCCTATCCGTATCCCCTGCTCCTTCCCCTGGTCCCCTAACCCCTCTCCCTTCCCCCACTTGCTTCGAATGCCTACCCTTCTCCCTCTCCTCCCTTCTTTCCTCTCGGCTCCTCCTCTCCTCTCCCCTCGCTTCTTCCCTCCTCTCCCCTCGGCTCCTTCCCTCCTTAACCCCCTCCTCCCTCCCTCCCTCTCCCTCCATCTCCCCCCTCCCCCTAGGCAGGACAACCTGTCGCAACCCTGTCATATATTCCTGTCCAGAAGGAGGGAGAAGGGGGTGAGGGGGAGAGGAAGGGTGTAAGGGTGTAAGGGGAAAGAGAAGGATGTGTGTAGGTGTTCGTGTGTGTTTGTGTACCGGTTTAAGTGGAGGTGAGATGTCCCCTTATTTCTCTCTCTCCCTCCCTCTACCTCTCCCTCTCACTCTCTCTCTCTCTCTCTCTCTCTCTATCTATCTCTATCTCTCTCTCTCTCTCTCGCTCTCTCTCTCGCTCTCCCTCTCTCTCTCTCTCTCCCTCTCTCTCTCTCCCTCTCTCTCTTTCTCTCTCTCCCTCCCTCCTCTCCCTGATTCCCTTTCCCCCTCCCTCCCTCCCTTTTCTCTCTCTCTCCCTTTTCCCCTTTTCGCTCTCACCTCCTCCCTCCCTCCCTCCCTCCCTCCCTCCTTCTCTCCCTAATTCCCTTTCCCCCTCCCTCCCTCCCTTTTCTCTCTCTCTCCCTTTTCCCCTTTTCGCTCTCACCTCCTCCCTCGGCGTGACACAGCACACCTGAGACTCTGAAATTGGTGTTGTGTGACGGACTCCAACGAAAGCTGTGGTGCTCTGGCCAGCCCTGGGTTGAGGAAGGAGGAGGAGGAGGAGAAGGAGGAAGAGGAGATGGAGAAGGAGGAGGAGGAGGAGATGGAGAAGAGGGGAAAAGAAGGGGGAGGAAGAGGAGATGGGGAAGGAGAGGGAGGAGGAGGAGGAGGAGGAGATGGAGAAAAGGGGAAAAGGAGGGGGCCGGAGGAAGAGATGGAGAAGGAGGAGGAGGAGTAGAAAATGGTGCGAGAGTAAGGATATGAATGATGATAGTGATAATGATAAAATAATGAGGACTGATGATGATAATGATAACAATAATAATGATAATGATGACAATAATGATGATAATGATAATAGTAATGATGATGATAATAAGAAAATTAATTGTAAGAAGAAGAAGAAGAAAAGATAAAGAAGAAAGAGGCCAAGAAAGAAAGAAGGACAGAAAGATAGACTGGGAAATAGATAGACAGCAAGATAGAAAAGTTAGCTAAAGAAAGATAAGTCGAGAAAAATAGTACAATATATACGGATGCGAAAATTGTGAGAGCAAGGAAATTGAATAAATGAAAGAGGGAAGTCGATAGATAAATGAGTGAAAGAGCACAGTGAAATAAATAGAGAATGGAAGAAGAAGAAGAGGAAGAAGAAAAAGTGTAAAACAACAGAAAAAATAGATGACGCCATGTTATTTATCCATAATTACCAACCAAGTTAAAATATACCAAGGGAAGGGGGGAGAGGGAGGGGGGATGGCACTAAGTAATCAGGAGAAGTAGAGTTCGGATAGAGAGAAGTTGAGTGATAAGAAATCCAACTAAAAGGGGACATTACGTTACGTAGAGTCGGGATAAAGGTAGCCAGTGATAAAGAAGAATAAGTGAGGGAGGGGCGCTATGATACGAGGTAGAGTTAGGAAAATAATCAAAGTGGGAAATAATGGTAAGTAGAGTTAAGATAGGGCGATCAGCTGATGAGGAGAAGAATAAACAACAGGAAGACATGGCATTACGTAGAGTCAAAGTAGATCGGCTCATTAACGGGGAAAAGAACCGCATGGGAAAATAACATTACGGAGAGGGACCAGAAACGGGGGATAATAATTGTTAGGATAACGTATTAAAGAAGTTGATGTGTTCGTTATCGTAACTTTGCGATAACGAAGGACTGGGTCGGTGTAAACTCCTCTAGTGTCTCCTCTTCCGTGTCTCCTTACCGCCCCCTCTCCCTATCTCCGTCTTTGGGCGAGGGAAAGGGGTTGAAAAAACAAAACAGGTAGAAAATTCGCCGGAAATTTTGCTTCGGAGAGCCATGGCGCCGGAGGACTCGCTGAGACGCGATGCCGTCCGCGCCCACCGCCGACGCCCGTTATCCCTCGGTCGCCGCCCTTCCTTATCGCCGAAAGGGCGTGAGGACGACGGCCCAGGGATGCCTGCGACTGCCCGAGGGCGTCCCGTCGGCCGAATCGCCAGGCGGGCGGCGTGAGGGCGGTTTCGCGGCGAGTTCCTCCGGCGGCGGCGCTGTCACCGCTCCCGGGCGCTGTCCCCGCGGCCGCCGTCCGGACCCGCGTGTCCCCGGCCTTATTTCTCGCTTCTCGTAGTGTTCCGCTTGTTCTCCTTCGATCTGTGAATGGTGTTATGTGTGTCGATGTTCTTTTTGTTTGTTCTTGAGCTTTAGCGTGCACTTTAGCGCCTCTCTTCCCCTCCACGCTTCTCCCCCCTTTTTTATCTCTCTTTCTCTCGCTCGCTTTTGTGTCCCCGTGTGGTTTTGTGATGGCTTGTGCGCCCTTTTTATAAGAATCATCTCTTTATTCCCGTGTGTTTATCCCCTTATTGCCCCGAGATGGGTCTGTTGTATGGTGAATGTATTGTGAGACAGTGATCGAGTACCTCCGTCACAGAGCGTTTTATTTACTGTTTTCTCTGCCATGTCTTGTTCATTTGTTCAGCGACATGTTCAGCGTGTGTTGCACCGTTACCCGAGGATGGGCGGCGTAGGCGTGATACGACATTGGCTCGTGGGCGTCGCGTGGGCGTCGCGTGGGTCGTCGTTACAAGGACGGGCTTCAAGGGGCGCTTCGGGCAATGGGCGTTTTCATTAGGGATGCGATGTGTTTAAGAATGTGAATACGTTTTAGGGATTTCCTGCGTGTGCATGGAGTATATAGGCTTGTGGGCGGCGAGCGGGCGGCGCGCGGGCGGGCGGGCGGGCGTGGAGGCAGAGTGACACGTATCATCGCAGCGTTGACGTGATGGACATGACGCCACACATCATTGATAAGCCGATATTGAGTCAACACGACCTCCCCTCCCCCCTTCCCCCTTCCACCACCCACTCCCCCCCCCCCCCCCCCTCTAAAAACGCCTCGGGACGCCAGGATCGCCGCTACAACCGCTACTACAGCTGGTTGGGCGGCTGTTGCTGTTGTTGATGCTCCTTGGCTCGGAATTCCGATTCTCGTCTGCCTCCCTCTTCGCCTCCGCCGCCGCCGTCGCTGCCGCCTCCGCCGCCGCCGTCCGAAGTCTCCGCCATTCATAAAAAGTCGTTTGAGTAACAATGAATATTGGATAATTGACGCTGCCATACGTCCAGCCACAACAGGCCTCGCTGTTCCCTCTGCGTCTTGCTTCCGCCGCGTACTTCAGTTGTCGCCGGGGAAGGGAGCGCCGCCGCCGCCGCTAAAGCGTTCGAGGTCTGCGTCTCCACTGTCTCCTGCTTTCGCTAACATCCAGCGCTAATCGCTAATGCAGCTACAACCGCTACGCCAATTTATTTTCGTTCCCGCTACGAATAACGCCGCCATCGCCGACTCAAAAGTCCTCATCAGCGCCGCCGCTAGCATCGACTTTTCGCTAACATAATTTCTAGCAGCTAGCGATTACCGCTTCTTAAAACCGCTAGAATTCTCGTTTGTACACCCCCCTCCCCCCCTCCTCCCTTCGTCCCGACGGATATAACTACCGTTCCTCATTAACTGCCGCTCCGTCGCCGTAACTACCTCATCTTTCCTTCCGCTAACTACGCCTAACTACCAGTTACTAGCGGAACACCGGGGACTACAACCCCTAAGCGCTCTTTTCGCCGCTACGTCGCTACATCCCACCGCTACCAGCATCCTCTCTTCCCACGTAACTACCGCTAATTACCAGCTCGTTAGCACCGAATCGGAAACCACAACCTTCGCCAACTACCCGCTCGTCGCCGCTACGCTACGCCGCCCTCGCCTTCTACCGCTTCATCTAGCAATCTGAAAATGCCGCCCTCGCCGCCACCGCCACCGCCGCGCCCTCGACACCCGCGCCCCGCCATCCAATCAACAATCATTCCTAGGAATTTCCCCTGACACTTCTCATATAATTAATACACTATGCTTCCGCGCCAGTGTCATAATTAATTTCAATTGACACCTGATTGACAAGGCCTTGTGACTATGGAATTCGCCCGCGGGGGTTCTCGCGTGTGGGGGGGGGGAGGCGTAGTAGTGTGCATGCCTGTGTGTGTGTGTGTGTGTGTGTGTGTGTGTGTGTGTGTGTGTGTGTGTGTGTGTGTGTGTGTGTGTGTGTGTGTGTGTGTGTGTGTGTGTGTGTGTGTGTGTGTTTGCGTTGTATGCGTGTGAGAGAGAAACAGAACGAGAGAATGAGAAGAGAAGAGAAAAAGAAGGAAAGAAAGTAAGACAGAGAGAGAATGCTTGCGTGCACATATACATGTGTACAATTCTACATACGTATGTAGGCGTGTACGTGAATATGTAAGCATGTATGTGCGCGTGTCTTATCGCGGGAGACGGAAGTGGTCAGGTTATGGAGCAGGAAACTGACTCGTGACTGACTCGCCGGCCGCTGCGAGGAACTGGCGACTCGAAATCTGGTCTGGCTCTGAGTTTCGGGTCGAGGCAGAGGATTTGACTCGAATTAAACAAGAGAAAATAAAAAGTATGGAACTATTTCTTCGTTCGGAGAGTGATAAGAAGGGCAGAGGACAGATTATTAGAATGAATATTAGAAGACTAGATTTTAGAATGTATTTTTATAAATATCCACAGAGCGAGGTTTTCAAATATTAGTATGAACTCGGAGAAATAAAACGAAGATACATAACATTGCGCCAAGTTATCCTCACAGGCTTATCAGCACCAAATGACCTCGCTCGGTGAGAATAGCGAAGGCGGGACGAGCTAGGCCGAGCCGCTCAACAGGCGACAGTTTGTAGCGTCCGAAATAATTATATTTGCCGAGGGCGGAGTCGCGATGGACACGGGCCGCGCGCACTCGACTTTTCTCGAAATTGCGGCCGCGTTTATCATTAGGTCACGCCTGAGCTTCGCACGCGATCCTCAAGCCCGCGAATTAATGCCTTTTCGCTGGATTAGTTCGCGTCGTCGGCGGTCCGCTCTTGCGCCAGGGTCGAGGGGCGCGTTCGGATGCGTTTTTGTTTTTTTTCGAGAGCGCGTAAGCTTGGCGTCGTTGCGAAAGCTGCTGATTGGCTGTTGGTACTCATTAGAGCTGCTGATTGGCTGATTGTCTCTGATCGCCAGCCAATCAGCGGCATCGGATATCGAAGCGGCCGTCTTGGGCAAGTACATTGGCATCGGCGGCCGCCTCGGATCCGCTCCGCGCCCGCTGCCGCTTCTCGTTGCATTTCTTGCCGCTTTGCCGTCGGTCGCGAGCGGTCACGCCGCGGCGGCCGCTAATTTTCACGCTAAAGAGCTTTGGCGATCGCTGGATTCCGCTGCCTGATTAGCCAGTCACGCACGCCGACACGAGCGGCCACGGCACCCCGCTCTTCCCGAGGCCACGACGGGGGCGCTGCTGAGTTCCGTTCCGTCGCTGGAATCGCCGGCCGGAGACAGGCGCCACGGAGGAGGACCAAGGAGGCGGCCTCGGCGGACGGGCAGGCGGAGGGGGCCGAATCAACGGGGCACGGCGGGAGCGGGCACGGGGCGGAAGGGTACGAGGGTGTGGTTGGGGAAGGGCGTCTCTCTCTCTCTCTCTGTCTCTCTCTGTCTGTCTGTCTCTCTCTCTCTCTCTCTTTCTCCAGCTCTCTCTCTCTCTCTCTCTCTTTCTCTCTCTCTCTCTCTCTCTCTCCCTCTCTCTCTCTCTCTCCCTCTCCCTCTCCCTCTCCCTCTCCTTCCCCTTCCCCTTCTATCTCTCTTTCCCCATCTTTCTCCCTCTCCCTCTCCTTCCCCTTCTATCTATCTCTCTCTCCCCATCTTTCTCCCTCTCCCTCCCCTTCTCTCTCTCTCTCTCTCTCCCTCCTCTCCCACCCTCGTGTTCCGAAGTCTTAATATTACACAGTAATGGCCGATTACACGCCATGACGCCGCCCCGTGGAAAGGAATGTTTTTGTTTATTTATTTACCTTCCGAGGAGCCGGCCGGGACTCGCGAAGGCCTCTCGAAAACCGGAATATTCCTGCGACGACGAATATTCGCTCAAGAGGCGGGAATATTTTGCCGGCGGCGGGAAAGGGACAGGTTTCCTTATCGGGGTTTATGTTCATTCGAGATTGCGATTGTTGTTGTTGTTGTTGTTGTTATTAGTTATTATTGTCATTGTTGTTATTATTGTTGGTACTCTTGTTATTATTATCATTGTTATATTTTCAGTATTAATATTATTATTGTCATTGTAATTGTTATTGTTGTTAGATAATGATGAGATTATTGTTATCATTATTATTATTGTTATTATTATTATTGTTATTATCATTATTATTATTATAGTTGTATTTTCTTCGCTGCACATATTATCTCGAAGTCGGAGACGGTCAAACACAATAATCGAATGATTAAATCTCGCTTTATTATCATTTTTGTTTTTATTATCTTCACTATTTCACTGTATCCCTTCTTGCATTAATTCCCCTTTTCTTTTCATCTGTCTATTTTTTCTTTTCTCTTTTGTTTTCCTATTTTCTCCTTATATATTGCGTTCTTCTCTTCTTCCTTTCCCCTTTCCTACCATATTGCGGTTCTCTTTTCCTCTTCTCTCTCTTCCTTCTTTCTTTCCACATTCCGTTACTCCCTTTTCCGCTCTGCCTTGCTTCCATATTATGCTCTCTCTCTGTCTCTCTCTCTCTCTTTCCTTCTCCCTCTCCCTCTCTCTCTCTCTCTCTTTCCTTCTCCCTCTCCCTCTCTCTCTCTCTCTCTCCCTCTTCCTCCCTTCCTTACACCTTACGTTCCTCCCTTCATCCTCTCTCCCTCTCCCTCCTTTCCTTCCACCTTAAGTTCCCCCCTTCATCCTCTCTCCCTCTCTTCCTTTCTCCGTTCATTTCTTCTCTGTCTCTATTCCCTCCTTTCGCGAGATAAAGCAAGCGTGACAGAAGATCATAACTGTTTTCTTTTCTTTTCTCTTCTTTTCTTTTATTTTCTTTCTTTCTGCGGTTATGTGACTCGGGAGACGAGTTAGCCGGTAAGACATGACAGCTGAACATGACAAGAAAGCATGAACATTTGAACGAACAGAGAACACCTGAACAGTTTAGAAGAACAGGACGAACGCTTAGGTAGAGAACACTTTAAAAAACCAAGAGGTAAAGATCAGTTTAAAAAACATCAGGTAGAACACTTAAATGAACAGATGGAGAACACTTGAACGAGTCCTTGAACACGCAGACAAAACTTGAACACTTGAGCGAACATCCAGACATCTTGAACGAACAGGAAGAGCACTTGAACCAACAGGTAGAGAACACTTGAAAGAGAAGATAGAACTCTTGAACAAACAGGTAAAGAACATTTGAACGGACAAGCAGAGAACACCTGAACACTTGAACGAACAGAGATCACTTGAACGAGCAAGCAGAGAACATCTGAACATTTAAACGAACAGAGAGAGAGAGATCACTTGAACGGACAAGCAGAGAACACTTGAACGAACAGACAGAGATCAATTGAACGGCTAAGAAGAGAACACCTGAACACTTGAACACTTGAACGAGAAGAACACTCGCACACGAACGCACAGGAGAGAACACTAACACATGAACCAAAGGCCGCAACACTTGAGCGAACACCAAGAAACAGTCGCACACTTGAATGAACAGGGTGAACACGCGCACACTTGAACAGCCGGACAGAACATCGACAAGCGACGGGAAGAACAGGAGAACAAAGAATTATTTTTTTCCTTTTTTTTAAGAAATGAATGTTATGAATAAGTAAGAATCGAAAACGTAGCGTAGAGTGAAGAATTTCGAAAGACGACGGAAAGAGAAAGAGAAAGAGAGAGAGAAAAAGGGAAGAAGAACAGGAAAAAGAGAAAGAAAAAAGGCGGAAAAATATAAAGAGAAGGAAAAGAAAAGGATAAAAAACGAAACGTGAAGAAAGGGGGAAAGGGAGAGAAATCAGAAAGGAGCGATGTCTTGGGACTCTTTAATCATACATTTACAGCAGATTATAGGGGAAGGAAAAGGGAAATTACCTGTTCTGTGTCACCGCCTTCGCTTAGGCCTCGCGCTGTCTCGCCGTTTCTCGCTCTGTCTCGCTGTTTTTCTCTCTGTCTCGCTCTTTCTCGCTCTGTCTCGCTGTTTTTCTCTCGGTCTCGCTCTTTCTCGTGTTTTCTCGCTGTTTTTCTCTCGGTCTCGTTGTTTCTCGTGTTTTTCTATCTGTCTCGCTGTTTCTCGTGTTTTCTCGGCGTTTCTCTCTCTGTCTCGCTGTTTCTCGTATTTTCTCGGTGTTATTTTCTCTCGGCCTCGGTGTTTCTAGTGTATTCTTGGTGTTTCTCTCTCACTTCCTCGCTGTTTCTCGTGTTTTCTCGGTGTTTCTTTCTCTGTCTCGTAGTTTCGCGTTCAGTCTCGTTCTTTCTCGTGTTCTCTCATCGTTTCTCGCTCTGTCTCGCCGTTTCTTGTTATCTCGCCGTTTTTCTGCCTAAACTGCTGTTTCTCGCTCTGTATCGCCGTTTCTCGTTCTACCTCGCTGTTTCTCGTTCTACCTCGCTGTTTCTCGCTCTGCCTCGCCGTTTCTCGTTCTACCTCGCTGTTTCTCGTTCTACCTCGCCGTTTCTCGCTCTGCCTCGCCGTTTCTCGTTTTACCTCTCTGTTTCTCGTTCTACCTCGCTGTTTCTCGCTCTGCATCGCCGTGTCTCGTTCTACCTCGCTTTTTCTCGTTCTTCCTCGCTTTTTCTCGTTCTACCTCGCTGTTTGTCTACCTTTATCGCTGTTTCTTGATCTTCTCGCCGTTCCTTTCTCTGTCTGCATCGCCCTCTGTCCCGTTTCTCGTATTATCTCGTTGTCTCTTCGGCTGTTTCCTTACATTGTCTAATCTTTTAAGCTTTGGTCGCTGTTTCTCACCTTTTCCGGTTTTTTCTTGTTCTTCGTAACCGATTCTCACTTTATCTTTTCTTTTAGCGCTCATTCTCGCCGATTCTCGCTGTATTTCCCTGATCATTTCTCTCAATGTTTGCCATTTCTCGCTGTGTCTCTACGTTCCTCGTAATATCTTGCCGTTTCTTGTTCTTTCTCTCTGTTTCTCACTTTCTCTTGAATTTTGTTGCCCTGTCTCGCTCTTTCTTGTCATGTCTTCCTGTTTCTTGCCTTCTCCGGCTATTTCTTTTCCTGTCTCTCCGTCTCTCGTTGTTTTTCTCGCTCTGTCTCGCCATTTCTCGCTCAGTCACGCCATTCCTTCTTCTGTCTCGCCATTTCTCGTTCTATCTCGCCGTTTATCGCTTAGTCTCACCATTCCTTGTTCTGTCTCGCCGTTTCTCGCTCAGTCTCGCCATTCCTTATTCTGTCTCACCGTTTCTCGCCGTTTCTCGCCATTCCTTGTTCTTTCTCGCCGTTTCTCGCTCCGTCTCGCCGTTTCTCGTTCTGTCTCGGCGGGACAACATGTGACATCTATTTCCCTCTTATTAGTATTCCTTCTCTTCGTAGACGTGACGGCGTATTTGCGTGACGTCCATTTTGTCATCTGCGTCATGTTCTGTTATGTCGGGTGTGACGTATTAGGATTTTCTCCTCTGTTCTCGCTGTGTGTTTGTCTCAAAAGCGTGATATTTCGTTCTCCGCCAAAAGTACTCATTTCCGAAGTGGCGGGAAATATGCGGCGAGTATGGCAGCGTCGCGTTAATCCGCTGACGTCTCCATCGTGGCGTGTATCTCGTACTTTATTCCCCTGTATTTAACGTCGATTATGTGACGATTTTCTCACCGTGCGTGGCGTCGAAATAAGTGACGATCGATCAGGCGTAATGGGTGTTATAATCAACAGAAGCCATGGTATTAAAATTTGTGTGTATTTTTTTTCATTCTCTTAATATAAAGTTTCGGATTATGTAAGGCTGACGGGGTTCTTGCGGCGGTCGGGTTGCGGGCGGGGAGAAGGAGGCGCGGACACGGGCGTACGGTACGCGTCGGGGAATTTTTTTTAGCCCGTGCAAATCAATCCTGGTTATGTATTTTGCCTTTTGCGGAGAGAGAGAGAGAGAGAGAGAGAGAGAGAGAGAGAGAGAGAGAGAGAGAGAGAGAGAGAGAGAGAGAGAGAGAGAAAGTGGGGGGTTGCATTTCCCTTCTTCGTCTCGTTCTTATCATTCCTGTCTCCAACTCCCCCGTTTGTTTTTAGAGCGCGAGCGAAGGGAAACAAACACAAATGACCGGCGATGCTGGAGAGACAGAGAATGCTTTTTGTCGTCTATCGAAAGGCGGAGAGGGGAAAATGTGATATAGATCGCCCGGGTTCTTGCCGAAGTCACTCAAGCGGGGAGAGCGCGGCGGCCGAGTGACTTAATCAGAGGTTTATCAAAGGTTATCGTGATATGATATTGTGGCGAGGAGGCGGCGGCGGCGGCGGCGAGCGAGGCGCCTCCGCAGATCGCGTTTGCGCTGCGGCCATGCCAGCCCTGCCATTCGCGATGCCCGAGCCCATTATATTTACTGTAATGGCCGCTGGACGAGCGTGGAGAGGCCCGGGACTCGCTGGATGATAATTGAATAATTACTTGGAGTAGTTACATGAAGTATGCAGGCTCGTGGCGGCCGCGCGAGGGACGCCGACAGGTGCTCCTCCTGGAGACGGGCGGAGGCTCCGGCTGCCCCGGCGAGCCACCCCTCGGAGTCTCCACCAATCACGGCCCTGGCTTCCCTGACGGTTGGGCCGAAGCTCCCCCGGTATTGGCTGGCGTTCGGTGACGTCACAGTCCGCGCGGGCCACCCCCGGTGATTGGTTGGCGGGTCGGGTGGTGCTCCGGCCGGGTTCCCGCCACCCCGCTGCGACCCGCCGATTAAACGCGCCAAAAGTAACGACGCCGCTTTGATTTACGCGGGAAACCCGTTCAAAAACGGCCACCATTTTTATTCAGTAATTATGGCCATAAATTGTGGGCGAATGCCGGGTCATGGACCTCCCGGGGCAGTCATAGGCGCCGACATTGGCCATCACACACTACCTCTCCTCGCGTAAGTGCGGACAGCTTACGTATCTGCGGACGTTGGCCACGGGGGTGCGGACATATCACAGAGAGATCACCGCATCGCTCACCGCCGCCGCTGGATGCGGCCGGATTATCCCGTCACGGATGAACCGCGGACCCGAAGCGCGCGCTCACTCAGACAAAAGCCTTTGGCCACAAGTAAACCATCAAGCCATTAGCGGCGCAAGTGGCCGCGCCGGACAAATCGGCCGGTCAAAACTAATCTGTTAGGCCATAAACTAAGTAACTAGGGCCGCCGCCGACGGAATGGCCCGGCCGTGGGAAGGGCGTCGCGTGAGGGCCTCCGGCGGCCGCACAAATTACCCGCTTCGACAAATAGTCTCACCGAAGTCGCGGGGCGTCCCGGCTGCGGGCGCGGAGGCTGGCCGCCCGCGATGGCGACGGATTACACGCCACCGGGGGAATTAGGGACCTGTGTTTGGTAAATCTAAACGGTTAAAGGTGACTATGTTATCTATATTATTCAAACAAAATTAAGGAAGAAATGAGTTACGATATAGCTGAGAGATAGACTCCAGCGGCGCATCTCCGATCACCTCCCCGTCCGGCAGATGCGAGGGCCTTGCCGCTCACAAACGCTTCCCTAATTTGCCCCAGAGAAAGAGAAGCATAATTCCTCTTCGACCAATGAAGGACTAACTCGATTCGCACCGCATTCGCCAAAAAAGAGAGCTAATAATCCGAAGAGACAAGATTAACTCTGCGCGAGGTGGCCGGAGGAGGAGCCAGGGTGAGGACCAGGTGCTGAGAGGGACCAGCTGCAGCGCCCACTGGGACCGCTCCCGTAAGCGAAGGCGCCCGTGTTTTCCCGGCCTGGTCAGAGCTTTCTTCTTCTACTTCTTCTTTCTTCTTCCTCTTCTTCTTTCTTCTTATTCTTATTCTTTCTTCTTCGTCTTATTTTTCGTCCTCTTCTACTTTTTCTTCTTTCCTTTGTCTGTTGATTAATTCGCTTGTTTTCCATTGTCTCTATTTCTTATTCTCTTATTCCTTTTTATTCTTCGTCTTTATTTATCCCCATCTTCTCTACCTTTTCCTTTTCTTCCTTTTCTTCCTTTTCGATTTTTGGAGATGCAAAGAAAATGACCAACAAAAGCAACGGCGAAAATAAACTCGTCTTCTCTTAATAATGGTTTTCCTTCGCTACAAATTATTCTAAATCTATATGATAAAACTCTAATTCTGAACAAGGAATGAACAGCAAATACAGCAGCAAGGAACATATCGAAGTGTTTAAGTAACCAAATACCTATGCAAACACCTGCCTTATGAACCACTAATACAAACACTTAATTAACACTGATAATTTCAAACGCCTTTTAACTCTCTAATATTTACAAACATCAGGACACTAATACCTACTACAAAACGCCAAATAAACAGGAACATCTTAACGAACACCAACATCCTCTTAACGAACACTAACAACCTCTTAGCGAACACTAACATCCTCTCAACGAACACTAACAACCTCTAAACGAACACTAACAACCTCTTAACAAACACTAACAACCTCTTAACGAACACTCACATCCTCTTAACGAACACAAACACTAACTAATGAATACGAACATCCTCTTAACGAACACGAACACTAACTAATGAATACGAACATCCCTCTCGACTCGAAATAAACGTGAGAACAAAAAAGAAAAAAAAAACTACAAGACTCCAGCTGAGTTTAGGCCATAAATTCGCAGCTGCTTGGAGCGGAGTTCGTCCACGCGACTCCATACATCTCCCATAACTCCCATACACACATTCCTCACGGCCTGTCATGGTCTGCGTTCGATTTCCTACCTGACGGGGGGGAAACCTGGCGCCGACTTGGGCTTCGAAGGCGTGTTCGTTTCTTTGACCTGATGGATTCGTGTGAGGGCTTTTTGGGGGAGGGGGAAGGGGGATAGGAAGATATTGAAGAAGAGGAAGAAGAAGAGAAGGAGGAGGAGGAGGAGGAGTAGGGAGATAGAGAAGAAGAGGAAGAAGAAAAAGAAGAAGATAAGGAGGAGAAGGAGGAATAGGAAGATATATAAGGGGAAGAAGAAAGAGAAAACGAGGAATAGGAAGATATAGAAGAGGAAGAAGAAGAAAAATAACAATGAAGAAGGGGAAGAGAAGGATATGATGAAATGGTGGAATTAGTAGATTTTGATAAAGGAATGGAATAGGGAGATGCAGAAGATTAGAAAGACAAGGAGGGCAGATGGAAAGACTAAGGAAATAGGTGTACGAAAGAGAGGAGAAAGTAAAAAGGAAAAAATAAGAGAAAGAAGAAGAAAAAACCCAAAATGATAAGGGAAAGGGGGAGAAAAATAAATCCAAAATCTGAATATGTAACTTGAAGATGATTTTAAGGGACAAATTAATTAAGAAAAGAGTTAAATCTATCCAAGATCCTCATCCATGCTCGGATTTTCTCAAAACGAAAACAAACAAAACAAAACAAAACAAAAAACGACGGTAAAAACATACGAGATTAATAGATAAACAGATCAGAGCAAGAGCCCCAAAAATCGTTACGTAGAGAAAGATGAAAATAAAAGATTAAAAAAAAAAAAGTGGCGAGAGAGACAAATATATCTTTGACCGAAAGAGGGAGGGAAAAAAATACTTAAAAAAAAACATATCTCGGCGGGATTCGATGGGAATAAAAACGCATAACCCGGAGCAGGCCCAAGAGGGGGGGGAGGGAGAGGGGGGCGGGGGGCGGGGGTCGAGTTACTCCTCAGTGATCATCTTATTCTATCTGCATCCTTTCTCCTTTTCCCTATGTATATTTTTCCTCTCTATTTTGCTTTCTATTTTCAAAACATTTTGTTTTGTGTTTCCATGTCGTCTTTCTCGTTTCTTTTAATTGCTTCTTTTTGTCTGTCTCTCTTTCTCTCTTTATCTCTCTCTCTCTCTCTCTCTCTTTCTTTCTATTCATCCTCTTTCCTCCTCCTGCCCCTCGTCCTCCTTCTCCTTCCCTGTTCTTTCTCCTCCTACTTCTCTTCTTTCCTTTTTCCTCCTCCACCTCCTTCCCTTTTCTTCCCTCCTCCTCCTCCACCTTGCTTCCACTTCCTTCCTCCTCCTCTTTCTCCTTCCCTCTTCCTTCTACTCCTACTCCCCCTCCTTCCTTTTTCCTCCTTCTCCTTCCTTCTACTCCTACTCCTCCTCCTTCTTCCCCTGTTCTTTCTCCTCCTACTCCCCCTCCTTCCTTTTTCCTCCTCCTCCTCCTCCTCCTCCTCCTTCCCCCTAATATTGGCTAAGCACAAATATTCAAGAGAACCTTTTCGATGACCAAGTATCAGTTTCGCTTTTCCTTTCTTCTCTCCCGAGTCCTCTTTAACCTCTCTTCCTCCTCCTCCTCCTCCTTTCTCTTCTCTCTTAGTCCTCTCCTTTCTATCCCCTTTTTCCTTTTGTCTGCCGTTCGTTATGTCGCAGTTCTTTTTTCAATTTCTTTCTCTGTCTTTTTTGTATTTTTCTTAGTTTTGTTTTTTTTCTTACTTTCTTTCTCCTTTTCTTTCTTCATCTGTCTTCGTCTTGTGCTCTCTGGTTCTTTACTTTCTTCTGCTTTTAAACATCTGTCTTGCTTCTTTGCATTCTTCGCTTTTATCTCTTCTCTCCTCCTCCTCCTCCTCCTCCTACTCCCTCCCCCTTCCCTCTTACCTTCCTCTCCTCCACCAATAAAATCAGCCGATGCCATGAAGCTCCTCCTTCTCCTCCCTCCCATGCCCCTCCCCCTTCCATGCCCCTCCCCCTTTCATGCCCCTCCCCCTCTTTAGCCCCTCCCCCTCCCCCGTGTGACCTCGTCTCTACTTTGTCACAAAAAGAAGTGTCCACAAAGTATCATCGCGACCCCTGCCTCTCCCCCCCTTTCCTCCCTCGTCCCCCTCCTCCCTCTTCCCTCCCTCCTTCCCCTCCCCTTCCTCTCCTCGCAACCTCTCTCCCTCCCTCCTTCCCCTCCCCTCTTCACCTTCTTCTTCCTCCCCCCACTCCTCTCCTCGCATCTTCCTTCTTCCCTCCCTTCTTCTCCCCTTCTTCCCTCCTCTCCTACTCCCTCTTTATCCTTCCTTCCCCTCCTCCTCCCCTTCTTCCCCTTCCCACTTTCACTACCGACTGGGCATGGAATTATTGCGATGAGGAAGGGAGACAGACGAGAGAGAAGGAGACGGAGATGGAAATAGAAATGTGGACTGATAATGAAGAGATGGATAGACAAGGAAGCAAGTGACTTGAAGAGCAAGTAATAGGGTCACAGAGAGAGAGAGAGAGAGAGAGAGAGAGAGAGAGAGAGAGAGAGAGAGAGAGAGAGAGAGAGAGAGAGAGAGAGAGAGAGAGAGAGAAACTATTACGGAGGCAGAAGGAGGAGTCCCTTCGAGAAAGGGGGATGAATAAGGAGAGCGAGGAGAAAAGAGAAAAAAAAGGAAAGAGTTAAAAGAGCGAATCCAGAGCCCGAGGAAGTGCTGGCGCGCGCGCTCGAGGCCGTAACAGCAGCGGGCGAGCGAGCGAGAGAGGCAGCGAGGGGAGGCTACCGCTTACCTGTTAATTTTGGCGTCTAGGGCGTGAAAATAGTGAGTGAGGGGTTTTGTGGGCCTCCTCCCCTCGGCGCGGACTGACCAGGAGGCCCCCAGGGGACGCTTAAGGGGAAGAAATAGCCCAGGGCAATATCAGGGGCCTGTGGCAGCCAACTGAGCCCCCCGCCCGCCCCGCCCTCCCTGCCGCTCCCCTCCCTCCCCTCGCCCCGGCCCTCCAGGGGGCGCCGTTCTTCCCTCCCTCGCCTGCCCTCCATCGCGCCCTGGGTTTCCCCTTCCGCCACCCTCCGCCGCCCCTCCCTCCTCCTGGCCCTCCTTCCCTCTGCTTCATTTCTCTCCCTTTCCCTCTCTTCCCTCCACCACTCCGCTTTAATATTTCCCTTCCTCTCTCTAGCCTCCTTCTTCCTTCCCTCTTTCTTGTTATCACTGCTTTTTTTACATTCGTTCATTGTTCTCCCTTCCCTCCCATTCGTCCTCTGCCATTTTCCTCTCCTTTTTTTCTTTCATGGTTCTCCCTCTCC
>NC_091586.1:4366595-4369095 GCF_042767895.1 Penaeus vannamei
GGTAAGGGGGAAGGGGGAAAGGGGAAGGGAGGTGAAGGGAGTAGAGAGGGAGGGGAGGGGAAGGAGGGGAGGGAGGGAGGAAGGAGGACGGACGGACGGACTCACGTACGGATTGTCCCTTCTTCCCTTCCTTTCTCTCTCTCTCTCTCTCTCTCTCTCTCTCTCTCTCTCTCTCCTTCGCTCTCTCTTTCTCTCCCTCTTCCGACGCCCTCCCTCTGCCCTCCCTGCCTCTCCCTTTCTCCCAAGTCTGCTGAGGGAAGTTCAGGCCTCCCCCCCCCCTCCTCCTCCTCCTCCCCCCACCTCCCATTCACTCCTACGCCCTCCTTGTAAGCATCCTTCTGATACGTGCGAAGGACGCTTATATCCTATATCCAAGGGGACCTGTGGGAGACACTTCTTTACCCTGGGATAATGCCCCTGGGACTCCGTTTGGTCTCCTATCCTCACCCCTTGAGACGCTGGAAGGATGCTCGGGTAGGATCTCCTGAGGATTCTGCTGTGGGCGGGCCTGAGGATCCTCCCTTGATCCTCCCTTGGTCTGTGACATCACCAAGGGAGACGTGGATCTCCTTAAGGATTCTGGTGGTTCTTGTAGGGTTAGAAATATATTTGTCTAGGATTATTTAGGATTATGAGGAGGGTGAACATGTAAGGTCATGACTGTGCTAACAAAACACTAATTATTTCCATCAATTTATCAAAAAGGTCATTGAAATAACAATTTATTCCCTAACCAAGACTCGTTATTAATACACAAAAATTGCTTACCTTAATAATTCAAAATACCTTGAACATCGGATATTTTGCTAGATAACAACATCTTTATTTCATTCGGTTACACGCACATACCAGTATTTCCTAATTACACTCTAATAAATAGTTTGTCCCAATTTGCCATTTCCCTTTCTTAAAGACACTTACATAGAGACGCTACAGGCAAAGCCACAACGTATTCGGATCACAAATTCACTCTTTGAGAATTATTACGAAAGAACCCAGATGGAGATGAAAAAAAAAAAATGTCCATAAAACTTAAGTCCGAACTTTGTAGGAACTAAAACTTAAACTTAAATATGAAACGCGTTAGTAAAACGTCACAGTTCTAACGTAAGTTCGTAAGTTCCCATTTCTTTGCAGTTTGTGAATTTACAGCGTACGTACGGACTCATGTACACAGGATTCGGTATGACTGGTTTTGTAAATCGTTAGAGGAAAATGTGACATATGTACGTCACCGCTTCATATATACGTACATACATGCATACATACATACATACTTACATACAAACACACAAACATACATACATACAAACATACATACTTACATACATACATACATACATACATACATACAAACACAAACATACATACATACATACATACATACATACATACAAACACACATACCCACAAATAAACATACATTCATACACATACACACATAAATGCATACATACACACATACATACATACGTACATAGATATATATTCATATTTTCACCCATGTAATAAAATCAATGGTATTGAATCCTGACTTGATGGACGAATCTTCGCATCCCGGAGCGAACCCGATATACATTCACCAAAAAAAAAAAAAAAAAAAAAAAATAAATAAATAAAATAAATAAATAAATATATCTAAATAAATAAAATAAATAAATAAATAAATATATCTAAATAAATAAAATAAATAAATAAATAAATATATCTATAAATATATTTAATATATATAATAAATAAATAAATAAATAAATATATCTAAGTACAGTCAATCGCACCGAAGAAATCTTTTTTACCAGGAAGGCAAAGTGAATGTAAGATCATTCGGCCAAATTTATTAAGGTTTTGCCTGTGGCTTCACCCGCGATGTGATATAAACTTAAGCATTCGGACCAAAATACGATATTGCTTGTATTTTACATAAACAATGCTATGTGAGCGCGGCTAAACAACATGGCTTAAATGTGCACATGTGGTGGTGATCACGCGCACACAGACATACACATACACTCACACGTACACGGACATCTAAGCCCGGTAGTGTACGTGCTATGTTTTCACATACATGGGTACGTATACACAGAGTGAGAGTATGTGTGTATGTGTGGGGGGTGAATGTGTGTGTGTGTGTGTGTGTGTGTGTGTGTGTGTGTGTGTGTGTGTGTGTGTGTGTGTGTGTGTGTGTGTGTGCACGTAGTATGTGTGTATGTGTGGGGGGTGAATGTGTGTGTGTGCGTGTGAATCTGTGTGTGTGTGGGGATGGATATCATGGGTGTGTGTAGAAGGAGAGAGAGAGAGAGAGAGAGAGAGAGAGAGAGAGAGAGAGAGAGAGAGAGAGAGAGAGAGAGAGAGAGAGAGAGAGAGAGAGAGAGAGAGAGACAGAGATGCAGAAACATACACAGTCAGACTTCCACACT
Source organism: Penaeus vannamei (assembly GCF_042767895.1). Lineage (NCBI taxonomy): Eukaryota > Metazoa > Arthropoda > Malacostraca > Decapoda > Penaeidae > Penaeus > Penaeus vannamei. The sequence continues at coordinate 4,369,013 of NC_091586.1, forward strand.
CACACCCACACCCCCTCACACACATACACACTCCCCCCTTCCCCCTCCCCCTCCCCCTCACACACTCCCCACCCCACACACAC
>NC_091586.1:4384095-4406595 GCF_042767895.1 Penaeus vannamei
GGTGGAGAGGAAGAGAGAGAGAGAGAGAGAGAGAGAGAATAGGGAGGAGTTTGGACTCTGGAAGATGAAACAGGAAGGAGAGGAAGGATAGGAAGAGGAGGGAGAAATATGGTCTAAAAGAGAATGAGATAAGGAGGGATTGGTTAGACAATAAGGAATGAATAGGAGACAAATAAGGAGGGAAAGGGATAGATGAGATAAACAGAAGAGAAAGCAGATATGCAGCGAAAGTAAGAAGTAGAAAATCATGGGGAGAAACTCAGAGAAAAGGATAAAGCAAGAAATAGACGATAAAACGAAGAGGGAAAGAGGATATAGAGACAGAAAGGGTAAAGAATGATAAAATAGACGACTAGACAGATAAACAGAGAGAGGGACAGACAGATGTACAGACAGATAGATAGAAACATAAATAACTGGAGAGACATAGATGGATAAAGATACAGATACAGTGAGAGAAATAGAGAGATAAGTAAACAGAGAGAGATAGACGGATAGATAGAAATAATAGAGACAGGCAAACAGACATACAGATAAAGAAATAAAAAGGGAGACAAAGAGAGGAGACGGAGAAAAGGGAGAGAAGGCGACTGATAAGGAGATAAAGAAGGCAAAGAGACAAGAGGAAGAAAGATAAAGGAGACTAAGAAAATAGAGAGAAAGACAGATAAACAAGTAAAGGAGACGAAGAGACAAGACGAAGAAAAGATAGATAGATGGTAAGGAAGAGGGATACAGAGATAAAAAAGGAGACGAAGAGACAAGACGAAGAAAAGAAAGAGAGGAAGAGAGATAAAGAGATAAAGAAGGAGACAAAGAGACGAGACGAAGAAAAGAAAGAGGAAGAGATATAAAGAAATAAAGGAGACGAAGAAAAGAAAGAGAGGAAGAGAGATAAAGAAATAAAGAAGGAGACAGGGAGAGAAGACGAAGAAAAGAAAGAGAGGAAGAGAGATAAAGAAATAAAGGAGACGAAGAAAAGAAAGAGAGGAAGAGAGATAGAGAGATAAAGAAGGAGACGAAGATAGAAGACGCGTCAAACCGAACACCCTGCCTTGGCCACCGTAATTATGTTTACTCTACATATTTACTGCGACTCTGCGTGTGCGTGCGTGCGTGCGTGTGCGCTGCCGCCCGCGTCCACTCCCTCACGCCTTCATGTGTCACTCTCAGCCCACGCCTTCGATTTGTCGGCCGCCCATGACTCATTTTTCGCGACTCATTTTCATTCGACTGATGGTGTGATCTGTGAGAATCTGCCTTTTTTCTCTCTCTCTCTCCTCTCCTCTTTCTCTTTCTCTGTCTCTGTCTCTGTCTCTGTCTCTGTCTCTGTCTCTCTCTCTGTCTCTCTCTCTGTCTCTCTCTCTCTCTCTCTCTCTTTCTCTCTCCCTCTCTCTCTCTCTCTTTCTTTCTTTCTTTCTTTTCGGTTCTGTTTATTATTTTCTTTCGCTCTCTCTTTTTTATTGTTTCCTACCTTTTTTGCATTGTTTTTGCTCTTCTGTTCTTCCTTTAATTTTATTGTTTTTGTTTGTGTTATTATTATCAGAATTATATCTGCATTTATTTATTATTAGTATTATCTTATCTTACTCTGAGTATCACTACCACTGTCATCACCATAGCCATCACCATTATCATTATCATCATCATAGCCATCACCATTATCATTATCATCACATCATCACCGTCATTAGTGTCATCACCATCATTGACACCCCCATTATCATCATGGTTCATCTCTACCATTAATTACCATTACCATAATTACCATGGTCAATCAAGATAATCGAGAAAAAAACACTAAATAAAACTTCATAAAAATTGAAAAGAAAAATATTCTCAACACCAAAAATCCCGCGATGTTCTTGCAATCATTGTGTTATTTTTCACTATAATTGATAATTAATAATTATTGATCGTGTGTTTGTGTATCTTTGATGACCTCACCGGAATGCGTGACAGTGAAGGAATGGTGTGTGTTATGGTGTTGTGGTGGTGATGGTGATGATATTCGTGTGGTACGTGTGGTATGGTGCCGTTGGGAAGCTGTTTAGCATGTTGTGTTTGGATTTGGTGTGGTATGGTGTTTGTGGTATGGTGTATGATGCTATATATTGGATGTTGTGGGTATGGTGTCTGATGATATATTTTTGGTGTTGTCGGGATGATGTTACTGGCATAGAATATTATGCATTTTGGATGGTGTTCGTATGGTGTTATTGGTATGGTGTTGAATTATATATTTCGTATGTTGTGGATATGATGGTGATATGGTGTTTGATGGTATTTTTTTTACTGTTTTACGTGTGGTATGGTGACATTTCGACATAATATGGTGTCTGATGTATGGTGTCAGCGTGGTGTTGGGTGATTGACGACGAACTGACAGACAAGACAACAGTGAATTATAATTTTAAGATATACGAAGAAGGAGAAGAAGAAGATATGAAGAAGAAAAGTGAGAGAGAAAAAGCAGGAGGAGGAGAAGGAAAAGAGGTAGAGGAGAAGGAGAAGAAGAAGAAATAGGAGGAAGTAGAAGGAGAGAGATAAATGGATAGATAATATATTTCGTAATTGTTCTCGTTGTTGTTAACAATATTACTGTTATCATTGTTATCATTATTCCATCATTATTATTGTTTTTGCTTATCCCATCATTATTGTCAACAAGAAGACGAAGAAGAAGAGAAGAAGAAGGGGAAGATGATGAAAAGTGATGATTGATTTAGAATCAGACAAATGGGAAGAGAGTGATAGAAGGAGAAATAAAGAAAAAAAGAAAATGAAGAGGAAGAGAAGGAAGAGATAAAGAAGGAAAAGGAAAATAGAAGTGACCCCCATCTCCCTTCCCCTCCCCCTTACCCTCGACCCTCTCCCCCTCCCCCTTACCTTACTTTACCCCCTCCTCCTCCCCCCACCTTACTCTACCCCCTCCCCCTCCCCCCTTCTAAAGTGACGGGTCCCACCGAGGAGAAAAATCCACTAATATTCACCCTAGACGACCAGGTTCTCCCTACCCCCCCCCCACACCACCCTTACCCTTCCCCATCCCCTTCCACTCCCCCAGGCCTCTACCCTTCCCCTTCTCCTACTCCCCTTCGCTTGCCTCTCTCCCCTTCCCCCACTCCCCCAGGCCCTTCCCTTACCTTCCCCCCTCCCCCTCCCCTTCTCCTTACCTCCTCCCTCCTCCCCTAGGCCCCTCCCTTGCATCCTCCCCCCCTCCCCTACCCCTCCTCACCCCCCCTCCTCCCCCAAACCTCGTCAGAGCGGCCAGGTGAAACCCATGGATCATGTCTGGACCGAGGGTAGGCGAAGGGGAGGGGCGATAAAGCGGGGAGAAAGGGAAATGGAAGAAGAGGTGGAAGAAGGGAGGATAGAGAAATATGAAGAGGTGGGAGAAGGGAGGATAGAGAAATATGAAGAGGTGGAAGAAGGGAGGATAGAGAAATATGAAGAGGTGGGAGAAGGGAGGATAGAGAAATATGAAGAGGTGGAAGAAGGGAGGATAGAGAAATATGAAGAGGGTGAGGGAAATGGGAAGGTTGGAAATGAAGTAGGAAGAGGAGGAGGATGAAGGAAGGATAAAGAGAAGGAGGAGGAAGAGGATAAAACGGGGAGATAGGATAAAAGGGATGTGATAAAGGATGAGGGAAAGGAGAGGAGCCTGAAACGAGGAGATAGGGAAATAGAAGAGAATGAAGAAGAGAGAGGAGAAGGAGAGGAAGAATGAAATGGGGAGATAGGGGAATAGAAGCAGGGAAGGAGGGAAGAAGGATAGAGAGAAGGAATGAGAAAATAGGACACATTGATAGGGAATTAATATGAACCCGGGTGGGAAATAAAAGAATAGGAATATAAGGGATAAAGAAGGAAAAGGAAAAGAGAAATAGGATAAAACAGGCAGACAGAAAATGGAAGAATACTTGATCTTAACGACTAATAAGTAGGAGAAGAGAATTTAAAGAATAATTTATGATCTTAAAAGGCAAATATTGGTTAAAAGATAGGGAAAGAAAGAGAAAGAAGGGAGAAAAGAAGAGAAAGAGGAGGAAAGAGAAAAGAAGGGGATAGAGAGGAACAAGAGAAAGAGAACACGAGAAAGTAGGAGATAGAGGAGAAGGAGAGAAAACAAAAGAAATAGACCGGGAGAAAGAGATAACCAAAAAGAAAGAGAGAGGTAGAGAGAGAGAGAGGAGGGGGAATTAGAAAGAATGTAGGAAGAAGAAAGAGAGGAGAGAGAGGGGGAGAGGAGATTGGACTGTTGGAGGGAGGGAGGGGGTAGTAGGGGGAACACTCACCCCAGTTTGACCAATATTAATGGGGAATATTCGTCAAGGGATGCCGTGTGTAGGAAGGCAGGGGGTGGGGTGGAGGGGGGAGGGGAGGGAGGGAGAAGAAGGGAAGGGGGTGGGGGAGTGGGGGAAAAGACGGGAGGGGGGTGGAGGAGGGAGGGAGAAGAAGGAAAGGGGGTGGAGGAGGAGGGAGAGAAGACGGGAGGGGGGTGGAGGGGGGGAAAAGACGGGAGGGGGTGGAGGGGGGGAAGAAGAAGGGAAGGAGGGGAGAGGGGGGGTAGGCCTGATGAGAAGAGGAGAAAAAGGAAGATTTTTTTTCCTCTTTCTTTTAAGGTGAGGGCTAATGATGATAGTTATGATGGTGGTAATGATTATGATAATAGTATCAATAATTACGATACGAGAAGAAGAAGAAAAGAAAAATATATAGTGACAAAAGAAGAAGAAGAAGAAGAAGAAGAAGAAAGAGGAAAGGGTGAAAGAAGGAAGAAAAAATAATAATATAATGACTTAATGAGACATAATGATGACAGTAAGGATAATATTGATAAGAATGATAATTTTGAAGTAAAGAATAATGATGATAACAGTAGTAATGATAAATGAGACAATTCAGGAAGGAAGAAATAGAGGTAGATTGATTAAAAGAAGAAGGAGAAGAAGAAGAAGGAGGAATGAAGACAGTAAATAAAGAAATAAAGAGAATGACAGCAAAACATAAACAGAAAAAAATAACAAAGAAGAAGAAGAAGAAGAAGAAGAACAAACATGAATGAATAATATAAGAAAACAACATTAAAGAAAAACAAAATATATACAACAACAAATAAGAATAAAGATAAAAACGATAAAGGAAAAAAATAGATAAACAGAGAATAGAGAAAATAAGAACAAAGATAGATAGAAGAAAGAGCTGTAAAGGCCAAAAAGATAGATAAATAAAGGCAGAAAATGGACAATAGGGTAGGCAGCAAGTAAGTTATCGTATATGAATAATTGAGTGATTTTAGTGTCGGCTGGTGGCGATGACGTCATTGAGTTGCCAGTTACTATGTTTCATTTCGCGTTGTTGTCGTTATTGTCAATTTGTTAGTTCCTTTTTGTGGATGTTTTTATTATTATTGTTATTATTATTATTATTATTATTATTATTATCATTGTTATTATCATTATTATTATTATTATTGTTATTATTTTTGTTGTTATTATTATTATCATTATTATTATTATTATTATTATTATTGTTATTATTATTACTATTATTATCATCATTATTATTATTATCATTTTTATCATCATTATTACTATTATTATCATTATTGTTACTACTGCTGCTACTACTTCTACTACTATTGCAATTATCAATTAATACTTAATCATTACTGCTGTTGTTGTCGTCATCATCAACATCATTACCACAAGAGCCAATCGGTGAACGAAATAGCCAAAGAATATTAAAAAACCCGACGAAATTAGATAGTAATAGAGAGACATTAGTCGAAGTCATAAGAAAAAGAGAATGAAAAAAAGAGAGAAATAAAAATGACTGAAGACATTACAGATCTCGAAGCTGTAGTTAATCTAAATGGAAAATGACGGAGGTTTATTCAGTCAGGAGGTAATAAATATTAATTAGCGCATTAATTAATATCGTCTGTATTGGCAATTCGGGTAATTCTAGCTTGCGTTACGAATGCAATTGAAGTCGCTATTTCACGGCGGTCGGGGAGGGGTTGCCAGCTAGGATTTAAGGACAGGAGGTTGCCAGCTAGGATTTAAGGACAAGGGAGTCGCGCCGTGGCGTCTGTAAACAGTGAGACACGAAGAAGAAGAAGGAGAAGGGGAAGAGGAGGAATGGAATGAGGGAGGAAGTATAGGAAAGGGAGGATACGTGAAGAAGAATGGGGGAAAGAATATATGAAGAAGAATAAGAGGAAGAAGAATAGGAGGAGGAGTATACATAATGGAGAATAGGAGACGATGGATAGAAGGAGAATTAAAGAAGAACAGATGAATTAAAAAGAAGAAGAAGAGGGTTAGAGTGATGACGAGAATGGAAAGGGTGATATATAAGGAAAGAAGGAGGTGAGGGAAGTAAGGAAGGAAATGGAATAAAAGGAGACAATAATGATGATAATAGTAAACAGGATAAAACGAGAAAGAAGAGGTAGAGAATAGGAGAGAAGAAGAATCAGAAGAAGACAATGAAGATGATAATGATGAGACGGATAAGAGAGGAGAAAGTGACGATGAGGAAATGTAGACGATGTGGAGGAGGATAAGAAGAAGAAGAAGAAGAAGGGGAAATGATGATAATGAAATAATGATGAGGATGATGATGATCATGAGTATAGTAATAATAATGATAGTATTAGTAATGATAATATGAAGAAGGAAATAGTCTAACGATGAAGAGGAGGAGGAGGAGGAAGAAGAAGATGAAGAAGAAGAAGTTTTAGCAGTGGATGAAGAGGGGAAAAGAACGAATTAGAAATAAAAAGGAGACTTAGGCAAATTAGGAGAAAAATAAAACGATAGTAAAAGAAGAACCAGCAGATAACAAAGAAACAAATTTAGAGAGAGAAGGAGAATGAAGAAGAAGAAAATGAAAAAACACGAGGTGGTTTAAAGGAGGAGTTGATAACGAGGGAGAGAGATAAAGAAGGATAGGGATAGATGGAAGATTTACAGGCGATAGATAGAAAAGAATAGATGATGATAATGGCCGTAATGATAGCGACGGGGATGATAATGATATGAATGGCGATGATGATAATAACAGTTATGTTAATGTTAATGATGATGGTGATGATGATGATGATGAGGACAATGTTATTATTAATGATAATGATAATACTGATTATGGCAATGATAATAGTATGATTATTATAATAATAACAACAACAGTAATAATGATAATAGTAATGATAATCATAATGATAATAATAATGAGGATAGCAATAATAATGAGGATAGCGGTGAAAATAATAATTATTATAGTAATGATGATAAGGATAATAAAAATGATAATGATGTTAATGATAATAATAGTGTTAGTTATATTAATGATGATGATAATAATAACGAAGAGAATTAGACAGAAGAAGAAGAAGCAGAATTAGAAGAAGAAAGGTTGCATATTCAACAAAGAAAAAAAAAGTTAAGAACAAAGTAAAACAAAAGAGAGTGTTTAAGGCTAAAAAGAATATGAAAGGAAAAAGTAGATATTATATGTTATGAAAATATGAAATACGGGTGAAAAGTGTAAATAAAACTGTTTAGAAATAGAAAATTGAATTCTTATAGAAAGAGGATGAGACAAAGAAAGACAATATTAATTTGATAATAATCTGACATGACGGAAAGAGAGAGAGAGAGAGAGAGAGAAAGAGAGAGAGAGAGAGAGAGAGAGAGAGAGAGAGAGAGAGAGAGAGAGAGAGAGAGAGAGAGAGAGAGAGAGAGAGAGAGAGAGAAAGAGAGAGAGAGAAGCAAGCAGACAGACAGACAGAGACAATAAGTGAGAAAAGGAGACAGAGAGAGAGAGAGAGAGAGAGAGAGAGAGAGAGAGAGAGAGAGAGAGAGAGAGAGAGAGAGAGAGAGAGAGAGAGAGAGAGAGAGAGAGAGAGAGAGAGACGAAGAGGCCCCACCTGAGCAGGACGACCCCACAGGTAAGGCAGGTACTAATCATCTTGACGGAGGTAGAGTGTGCAGGTGTCCAAGCCACACCTGCACGCTTTTGGTATTTCATCTGCTTGCCCTTTGTTGTCGCTTCAACCCCCTCTCCGCTAGTGCATGATCGTGTGCGGTGCCTGCATGCCTTGCCCCAAGCCCGGAGTGCAAGCATGTGTACAGCCTGTTGTACACATGCCTGTACACACGAGCCTGCTGTGCGAGTCTGGAGATATACATGTGTGCACCTCCTGATGTGTACAGCTGCATGGTGACGCTGTTTGTGAACAGGTTTACTCTTGGTTACTGCATCGTGTTGCACTGTAGAACAAAGTTGTTTTTCGGGCAGGTAAGTCGTGGAGAATGCCTGGCACAGGTGCACAGGCGTGGGCGCACCTGTCACGCCACTAGTGTACGCATCTGTTGCAGGTGTGGCACTAAGTGTATGTACCTGTAGAAGCAATTAGCTGTATGTGTACATCGTAGGTGCGTACCTGTTAACAGCGGTTGTGCACCTGTGTGTTTGTTGCTGACAGGTGTTGCGCCATAAGTGTGTAACTGTGGCAGGTGATGTCCAGAAACAGGTGATGCCCAGTCTGTGTTCGGCCAGGAACAGGAGGCTTGAGAGCAGGAAAATATCTCGGGGATTCCCCTGTGTGCAAATGACATGTCGCTTCGTATTACCACTGGGCGTTCGAGGGGGGAGGGAGGGGGGTCAAGGAGCCCCAAAAAAGGGGTATTTAAAGCAAGAAAGACCACCATGGGCGTTCGGGGTTCTCGGGCGGCCGGCGAGATGGTGGCGAGGGCGCGGGCGGCGGGCGGGCGGGCTGAGGGTCCGGCGGATGTAAACACAGGGCGCGCGCGGGGATGGCGAAGGCCCGCTGGTGTTGCTTAACCCGATTACCCTGAGATGGACACACACATACGTACGCACACACACGCACACACTAAGGGAGTGGGGTGGGTGGGTGGGGGGTCCGGTCCCAGCTTGGATACTCCCCACCCCCTCCCCATTCCTCACGACCCTCCCCTCCCCCCCCCTCCGCCTCCTTCCCACCCACCTACCCCGGCCGCCTACCTCCGCCCGTGCGTCCCCTGGCCAGAGGGCCGAGAATAGCCTGCGCCGCCCGCACAGTGGGTTCGGCCCTTCCGTGGTGGCCAGGGAAGACGTGTTGACATTGTACATCAGCAAAATACACATAGGGAGAACTGCCGCCCACCCCGGGACTTGCCTGCACGCCCACGACGCCCACCTACATATATATTTCCAGCCTCCAGAAGCACACACACAGACCTTAAACGCAGCACACACGCGCGTGCGCTCATAAACTACCGCCGCAGCCGCACTCGAATCTGCAAATACATACACGACCCCGCGCCCGCACGCAATTCGCACCGGAGTCGAAATTGCGGGCGGCCTGGCGGGTGGGGGTGGGGGGGGAGGGGGAGTTGCCCGAAGGAAGAGGGCGGAAGGCGAGGAGAGTCCGAGGCGAGAGTGAGGGGAGGGAAGACGAGTCGAGGGAAGGAAGGAAGTGAGGAGAACAGAGGAAGAAAAAGGATGGAAGAAGAAGGTGGAGACGACGATGATGAAGGTGAAGAGGAAGGAAGACGGACTGAAGCCAGGAGGGAGGGAAAAGGAAGAAAAGTGCAAGAGAAGAGATACCAGAAAGGAAGAAGAGAAAAGGACGACGGTACTTAAAAAAAGGACGAGAAGAGATAAAAACAGGAAGTAAGGATGGAGAGGCAAGCAGGAGGACGAGAGAAAAAGATGGCCAGACAGGAGAAGAAGAGAGAAGGAGACGACAGACAGACAGGATGGAGGAGGAAGGGAAAGGACGATTCGACGAAGGATAGACAGGAAGGAGGACGAAGGGATAAGAGAAAAGGAAAAGGAAAAAGAATAAGAAGGAAGAAAGAGCAGACGACAAGACGACACATACAGGAGGAAGGAAAAGGAAGGGAAAAGAAGAGAAAGGAAGAAAGGAGAAAAAAACAAGAAATGAAGAAGAAAAGAAAAGGAGAAAGCAATAAAAAAAAAACAAGGGCATTAGAGGACAAAAGTAGGAGACGAAGACAAAGACGAAAGGAGAATAAGAGAAGAAAGAGGAGTGTTCGAGACGACCAGAAAACAAACGAACGAGAGAGACAAGGGAGAGGAAAGCCCTGGAGCGAAAATAGGAGTAGCAACAAATAACAAAAGTATATCGAAGGACTGAGACTCGAAATGGAGATGATGAGTGGAATAAAAAAGAAAATTGGACAACAAACAATTGAAAAAAGTCCTCTCGAGGGGAGAAGGGAAGAAGCAGAGAGAGAGAGAGAAAGAGAGAGAGAGAGTGAGAGAGAGTGAGTTAGAGATAGAGAGAGCGTAAAGGTGAGAAAGAGAAAGAATGAGAGAATGAGAAAGAAAATAAGAAAGAAAGAGAGAGAGGGAATTAGAAGAGAAGAGAAAATAAGAGAGAGACACTTCGTATACAAATTTCTAGAAAACATCACGATAAAGTAAATAATGATAATAATAATGCTAATGATAGTAATGATAATGTTAATGCCATTTTTAGTCTAACTAATAAATAAAAAAAATATCTTTTTGGAAAATTCAACAGATTTTGACCATTCGGATTAAAAGAAAGGAACGAACATACATTTCATAATTTGTTTTATATATATATCACAAAGAAAAGAAAAAAGGCGTCGTATCACTTGATATATTTATTTTTTATAGCTAAGCCAATATCGAGCAGCTCATAAAATAGTGTTTTTAGGCCTATATGTAACTCGCGGGCCAAAAAAGAGCCCTGCATATTACATTTATTATGAAAATTTAACATCAAATTTGGTATTGCATGAAATCATTTTTATAGATAATCATAATGATGATGATGATTATGATAAGGACAGTAATAATGATGATCATGATTATAATATACTAAGAATGATGATGATGATGTGTGAAATAAAAATAATTATGGCAATAATGATGATGATAGTACTAATAGTGATGGTAATACTAATAATGGTAATGATAATACTAATAATGGTAATGATAATAATAGTAATGATAATGATAATAATGAGGATAGCGATGATAGTAATGATGATTATGATAATGATAACAATAACCTTAATGATGATGACAATAATAGTGATTTTGATAATGGTGAATAAAAGTGAACGTCATCATATCGAAACAAATAAAAAAGAGAAAATTAATTTCTAAAAATTAGTGCTCTCGACTGATAATTAGAATTATGCCCGAAGAAATGGAGAATTGGTCGATCAGCTGTGTGTGTGTGTGTCTGTGCGTGCGCGTATGTGTGTGTGTGTGAGTGTGTGTTTGTGTGAGTGTATGTGTGTTTGTGTGTGTGTGTGTGTGTGTGTGTGTGAGTGTGTGTAAGTGTGTGTTTGTGTGAGTGTATGTGTGTTTGTGTGTGTGCGTGTGTGTGTGTGTGTATCTGTGCGTGTGTGTGTCTGTGCACCTGTGTATATGTATGTGTACAGTAAGTACACTACTTGCGCTTCTACATCAGAAAAAGCGTAGAATAGGCCTAGCTATCTCCTCCTCGTCTCCTTTCCTCTCCTATTTTTCTCCCCTTTTACTATTCACCTCCTGCTGCCAAGCGGACTCCCCTCTCCTCTTCCCTCCCCTTCCCTTCCCCTCTCCCCCCCCTTCCCTCCTCCTCCTCCCCTCTCTCCCCCCCCTCCTCCTCCTCCATCTCCCCTCCTCCTCCTCCTCCATCTCCCCCACCGAACACTTAATTACTTGTTCCTCCGTGACGTCACAAGGAACCGAAGCAAGAGGGATGGAATCTTACTCTCAGAGGTGAAGGGAAAAAAAATAGACGAGTCTCCCCTCTCCATTGTCCATTCGAATGAAGAGAAAATGGAATTATGAGAACTATCCAGATAAACAGATTTTTTTTTTTTTTTTTTTTTGATAGACAGCCAGAGAGACGGAGAGATTGATCTTTGACAAACAGACAGACAGACAGACAGACAAAATGCAAGGAGGCGAAGGAGGGGCAGTGTCTTCGCGGCGAGAAGCGGCTGCGGGCAATTAAGGCGAGGAGCTGGAGACCCTTCTTTGTATTCCGGTCCGCCCACCCCTCTGCCACCTTCCCCAGGTCCGCGTACATACAAACACTCGGATACACACATATATATATACGACACGGGCGGACGTGGCATTTACGTACACGCGCATATATGTACATAAGTACGGGCATACACAGACTCGAAACACACAGAAGCACAAGCATTTTCACAGAGAGAGAGAGAGAGAGAGAGAGAGAGAGAGAGAGAGAGAGAGAGAGAGAGAGAGAGAGAGAGAGAGAGAGAGAGAGAGAGAGAGAGAGAGAGAGAGACACACACACACACACACACACACACACACACACACACACACACACACACACACACACACACACACACACACACACACACACACACACACACACACACACACACACACACACACACACTTCCACACACACAATTCGCAGCACCTTACCCCTGGCCGCACCGAGAACCCGAACCGCGGTCCACAAACAGACTAACCGACAGCGGGCGCGAGTAGGCCGAGGGAACCGCAGCTCTCTCTTAGGCCTACGCTGGCTCCGTGGCGGCCTAGTGTCCCGCGGGAGAACGGCTAACTAACGTTACGTAGTTAAGAGTCTCGTGTGTGCGAACGTGTGTTGGGTTTAAGGTTAAGGCAGGTCACCTCACCTTGTTATTGTAACAAGTCAGGACGGAGGAGGGGAGAGGGGAGGGGGAGGAGGGGAGGGGGAGGGGGAGGAGGAGGAGGGGACGGGGAGAGGGAGGAGGAGGAGGGGGAGGAGGAGGAGGGAAGGGGAGGGGGAGGAGGGAAGAGGAGAAGGGGAGAGGAGGGGGGAGGAGGAGGAGAGGAGGATGTAACAGCCTCATCTCGGGACAATCCGGTCATATTTCCCCGCGTGACAGGAAGTGTTGGGCGCGCCATAACCATCTCACGGGGAGGAGTTTGTTCCGTCCAGGAGAGAGGGAGAGAGAGAGAGAGAGAGAGAAGGAGAGAGTAAGAGAAAGAGAGAGAGAGAGAGAGAGAAAAGGAAAAGAAGAAGAAAAGAAAATGCCTTCGAGAAAATTCTCCCCCAAATCTCCTGCCTCCGCCGCCGCATCCTTGTATAAAAATAAGTGATAGTAAAAATCTGCATAAAGTAACAGGCTATGGCTCACTGGCGCCCCGAGTGTAAAACCCTTTCTCAAGTGGCCGCTCACACAGCTGCATTTTATTTAAGCTATTAGCGGCCGCTCGCGCTCATTTCTATGATAATGTAACTGTCCCAGACCGGCCCGTGCGACCCGCGCCGGCCCTCGCCCCTCTCTCTCTCTCCCCTCTCTCCCCTCGACCCTCTCTCGCCCCTCTCTCCCCTCGACCCTCTCTCGCCCCTCTCTCCCCTCGACCCTCGCCCCACTCTCTCTCCCCTTGTCCTTCTCTCGCCCCTCTCTCTTCTTGTCCTTCTCTCTCCTCGCCCCGCTCTCTCTCTCCCCTCGCCCCTCTCTCTTCTTGTCCTTCTCCCGCCCCCCCCTCTCTCTCCCCTTGTCCTTCTCCCCCCTCGCCCCTTTCTCCCCTTATCCTTCTCTCTCTCCTCTCTCCCCTTGCCCCCCCTCTCTCTCTCTTCCCTCTCTTCTTGTCCTTTTCTCACCCCTCTCTCTCTCCCCACGCCCCTCTCTCTCTCCCCACGCCCCTCTCTCCCCTTATCCTTCTCTCCCCCCTCTCTCTCTCTCCCCCTTCTCTCTCTCCCCTCTTCGCTCCCCTTTCTCCCCTCCCCCGCCTTCTCCCCGCCGGACCAGGGCAGCCGTCGCCGCCAGCAGCCCGCCCGGGGACTGACCCACGTCCACGCCGGAGGTGCCTCGGGGCCGCGATTCGCCCTCCTCCTCCACCTCTTCTTCTTTCTCCTCCTCCTACTCCACCTCTTCTTCTTTCCCCTTCTCCTCCTCCTCTTCTTCTTTCTCCTCCTCCTCCTCTTCTTTCTCCGCCTCCTCCTTCTTTTTTTCTTCCTCCTCCTTTTTCTTCTTCCTCCTCCTCTGCGGCGGGGAGGCGCTTAACCCGCCGACGGTTATGTCGCCCTCACTTTCGGGAGCGGAAGAGGGCGGCAGAGCGATGGTACCTCCCCTCCCCCTCCCCCCCTCTCCCCCCTCTTGGTCATGGGCACTGCGGCATGGTCAGCATAGTCTTCCTTGAACATACACACACACATACACACATAGACGCACACACACACACACACATAGACGCACACACAGAGACACACACACACACATACACATATTCGGTCTTTGTGTGTCACTAGTTATGCCACGCACAGAGGTGATGCCAGCCGTCTTCCGGAGTGCTACCACGAAGCCAAACTTCTCCTCTCCTCTCTCTTTTATCGTCTCTCCCCTCTCCTCTTTTCTCTTTCACTTCCCTTATTTTCCATTCTCTCCTCTTTGTCTACTCTCCCATCTCCTCTCCTCTCTTTCACTCGCTTCTTTGTCTCTCCTCTCTCCTCTCTCTTTCGCTTCCCTTCTCTTCTCTCTCATCTTTCTTTGGACTTCTCTCCCCTTTCCTCTCTTCTGGTTTACCTTCCATTCTTCTCTCTCCTCTCTTTTTTATCTTCTCTCCTCTATCTTCCTTCACCTCCCTTCTCTTCTGTCTCACCTCTCTTTGATCCTCTCTCTCCTCTCCTTTCTCTCTTTTATGCTCACGCCCCTCTCCTCTCTTCCCTTTCCCTTCTCGTCTTGTCTCCCCTCCTCTTTCTCCTGTCCTCTGCCCCTTTTCCCTCTCTCCCCGAAGTACAAGAGGAGAGGTGAAGGGGGAGAGAAGGAGGAAGGCATAGACGTCTAGTACGGGTCTCATTCTTTTATTTATTTCCTTTTCTCTCCTCCCTTTTCTCTTCTCTCCTCGTCCTTCTTATTTTTCCGCAACTCTCTTATCTCCTTTTCTTTCTCCATAGTCTTTTCATCTCCACTATCATCTCCCTGTTGTATTTCTTTTCCCTTCTCTTCTCGCCAATCGTCCCCCCCCCCTTTTTTTCTTTCTCTTTCGTACCACCTCCTCCCAATCCCTTCCTTCCCCCACCCCCCTCTTCTTCTTCTCCCTTCCCCCTCCTCCTCTTCCCTCTACCCCCCTCGCGGCACTCAGCTCCAGGCACCCTGGGGCGAGGCACTTGACCGGCGGAGCTTGGCACTCCACGGCTAGCCCATGAGAGGCCTTCGAACACAAGGGCGGACGTGGCACCCACACATACCCGCACCCAACAATGTGCCGGATCCTACACTGAGAAGGAGGAGGACGAGGAGGAGGAGGGCGAGGAGGAGGTGGAGGTGGAGGACGAGGACGAGGGCGAGGAGGAGGAGGAGGTGGAGGACGAGGGCGAGGAGAAGGACGAGTGCAAGGAGAAGGTGGAGGATGAAGACGAGGGCGAGGAGGAGGAGGAGGTGGAGGACGAGGGCGAGGAGGAGGACGAGGGCGAGGACGAGGGCGAGGGCGAGGAGGAGGACGAGGGCGAGGGCGAGGGCGAGGAGGAGGACGAGGGCGAGGACGAGGGCGAGGGCGAGGAGGAGGAGGAAGAAGAGGTTTATGAGGAGGAGGAGGAGAACAACAGCAACAACAACGAGGAAGAGGAGGAGGATGACGATGACAGTGACAGTGACAGGAGCGAGGAGGAAGCCCAGGATTAGGATGAAGAGGAGGTGGAGAAAGAGAAAGAGGAAGAAGAGGAAGTTTTGGTGATGGCAAAGCAGGAGATGAAGGAGAAAGAGGAGGAGGGGTGGAACAGAAAGAGGAGATCCAGGTAATGGAGAAAGTGGAGAGATAGGAAGAAAAGGAGAAAGATTAGAAAGAGGAGGAGAATGCGGTAGACCAGAGAGATAATATTTAAGAATAGGCGAAATAGACAAGGAAAAGGAAGAAAGAAAAATCGAGGAAGAAGAACCAAGAAAGAGAAGAGAGAGAGTGGGAAAGAGAAAAAAGAAAGAAAGAAAATAAACCTCAAAAAATGAAGGAAAAGCTCAAGAACAGAATAACAAACAGACAGACACAAACGAGCAGAATCAACAAACAAAAGAAGAAGCAAAAAAACACAACATAACAGACAGACACAAACAAGAGAAGAATCAACATACAAAAAAAGAAACAAACAAAAAAAACACAACATAATCATCAAGAACAGATAAAAAGGGGCACCAGATTAAACACGATAAGGAGGAGATGAGCGAGAGAGAGAACCGGGGCTACGAAGCAGGGAATTCAGAGAGCCAATGATGACTTCCAGCTGATCACTTGGATATTGACATCCGGATCGACCACCGGAAATTCTGACGTTGTTGCGTGATTTGCATTGGCAATTTTTATTATGATAATGCTATTGTTTTTGCTGTTGTCGGCCATGTTGATGCTGTTATCGTAATTATGATGGTTGTTTATTTTTTATGATCGTTGTTGGTATTACTATTGTTTTTGGTGTTATTATTATCATTGTTGTTATTCTATTTATTGTTATTATCGTTATTGGCGTTTATCTACTTATTGTCATTATTATTGCTAACATTATTATTGATATTATTATTATTATTGTTATTTTGATATTATCATGATGATCATCATTATTCTTGTTCTCATAATTGTCATTATTTTTATTATTATCATAGTAGTTGCTTATATGTAGCAGTACTGAACGTTTAGATGATAGTGATAATGACGATGCTAAAATTGATGACATGAAAATGATAGTGATAATGATATTAAAAATGATAGTAGTAATAATGCGGATAATAGCAGTGATTATGATAGCAATAACACCAATATTGGTAATGATAATGATAATATCAAAGATGGTAATGATAATAACAATAGTAATGATGATAATAATGATAACAATGATGATGATGATAATGATGATGATGATACTAATAATAGCAATTGTAAAGACGATGACAGAAATGATAATATGGGTGATAGTAAATTGAAAATTATTGTAATAGCATCAACAACACCTAGAAAGCGCAGTAACGAAAAATGATAGGTTATGATCAGAACCTAAAATGAAACAATTACCAACAATAATAAGAAATCATCAGAAATGTCGTCTGTCTCCCCCCCTCCCCCCCTTTCTCCCCCACCTTTGCACCTCACCCTCCTCCTCCACCCACACCCCACACTCTTCCCTCCTCTCCCTCTCCCTCTCCCTCTTCCTCCCATCCCCTCCCCTCCCCCTCTCACTCTCTCTTCCTCCAATCCCTGATCTGTTATATTTATCTTTTTTCTTGTCGAATTGATTATCGCCGAGACATTAAGCGCCACGAAAGAGTGTATCGGATGCCATATTGGAGGTCACGATCAGGGGTCAACCTCGGTCGCCGTCGCCGGTTCATCTTCCCTGGATTAGATTTTTTCGTACAAGTGTATTTGTTTTTGTTTTTTCTCTCTCTTTCTTTCTTTTTTTTAGGTTCCTTCTGTTTCTTTGTGGCCCTTTTTATTCTTGTTCATCTTCAGGTTGTATTTGTGTGTGTATATATAGATACATATAGATGTGCATATTTATATATATATATGTATATATATATATATATATATATATATATATATATATATATATATATATATATATATATATATATATATATACACACACACCCACACCCACACACATTCTTTTGTTCTTTTCGTTTTTCTCTCGTCTTTCTTTTCTCGCCCTCCTTCCTCCTTCCTCCTTTCCGTCAGGATGCAGAATGAAGAGCTATTCGCTAACGAGCCGATTCTGTGAAGTAGATAAGGTATAACAATCATCTACTTATTACGGCTGTGAACTCGTATATAAGGAAGGAGGCTTTTTCCCCCGTTATGTCTTAAATATGCGCGTGATATATGATTAAAGGAAGTCAGAGGGAATCCGAAATCAATAGCGGTACTGTGGTAGATATAAGACGTCCTGAGACTTC
Source organism: Penaeus vannamei (assembly GCF_042767895.1). NCBI lineage: Eukaryota > Metazoa > Arthropoda > Malacostraca > Decapoda > Penaeidae > Penaeus > Penaeus vannamei. The sequence goes on from NC_091586.1 coordinate 4,402,017, forward strand.
GTTGTGGCTGTGGATTCTTATGCTGATGCGGTTAGATTAAACGAGAAATTAATCGTAGAAAAAAAATAATTACCTACGTATATATAATTGGGAATATTGCTAGAGGCGATAACGTTAGCGATGGTAGGTCGGGCAGTCTCGGCAGCTGTACGAGGCGGCGGCGGCGGCGGCGAAGACGGGCAGTGGAGCGTGAAAGTCTACGGGATGCTTTCGCCGCGTTTCAGTTACTAAACGCTGACCTTTCTATGTACTGATAATTGATGAATATATAAAGAGATATTTAGCTTTGATAAGCATTCACTGAAGTAACAGAGGCAAATATAAGAAATTATTTTGCCTGCATATGTATATATATATGAGATACATATACATATATATATATATATATATATATATATATATATATATATATATATATATATATATATATATATATATATATATATATATATATATATATATATATATACATATCATATATATAACATATTTGTACGTATATATATGTATGTATGTATATATATATATATATATATATATATATATATATATATATATATATATATATATATATATATATTTATATATATATATATATATATATATATATATATAATTATATATGTGTGTGTATATATATATATATATATATATATATATATATATATATATATATATATATATATATGTATATAAAAATTATATATGTGTGTGTTTATATATATATATATATATATATATATATATATATATATATATATATATATATATATATGTATATACATAATTATATATGTTTATATATATATATATATATATATATATTAATTATATATGTGTGTTTATATATATATATATATATATATATATATATATATATATATATATATATATATATATATATACATACGAATACTAGTATTCATACGATTACCATTTAGACGGAAACCCAGTATTCTAGAGGTTGTTATCGTTCTTGGCGGAAGCCCCAAGCGAAGGGGAGATGGGGGGGGGGGAGAGAGTTGACGTGAGTTATTGCAGCTTCTGCCTCCGCGATGGAAAGGGAAGGGAGGGAGGGAGAGAGGGAGAGGGAGGGAGAGAGACTACTTGATCAATGTAAGCTCACATCACTCTGCATCTTCCGTCTACCCCCTCTCCCCCTCCTCCCCTCCTCTCCTCTCTCCTCTCCATTCCCCCTTCTATCCCTGCCCCCTCCCCCCCCTTCCTCCCCTTTCGACGACAATCAACAGAGAAAAACCCGATAAGTGTCCAGCCCGGGAGTGTGGGGGGTGGGGGGTGGGGGGGGAGTAGGGGGAAAACGAGATAGGGAATGAAGGAGAATAAAATTAGAGAGAAATGAGTGGTGATGGCGGAGGGTCAGAATAAATGAGGTGGAGAGGAGAGATAAAGGAGACGATAAGAGAGAGAGAGAGAGAGATTGTTAACTCTCGCGTTGGTCAGAAAATGAGGGTTAACGAGAAAAGATTTATAAGGAGGTTTTCGGGATAGTGGAGAAGGCAGAGAGAAGATAAACAAGGAAATGAGGGATTGGATAACAACCAACAATATAAACAAAACTCAAAAGCAAATAAATGAAGATGAACATAATTAAACGGAGGAAACATCGAAGCAAAATAATGAAGAATTAAAGAATAGATAGAGGAATAAAGAAAAAGAAATAAAAGATAACAGAAAACACAACAACAAGAACGAAAATCACAGAAGGAAAATGAAGAGAGAGAGAGAGAAAGAGCGACAGAGGGAGAGAGAGAGAGAGAGTGACAGAGGGAGAGAGAGAGAGAGAGAGAGAGAGAGAGATGAAGAAAAAAAGGAGACGGGAAGGAGAGGGTGATAATACTGGTCAAGAGGTGATGTTGATGATCATGGGAAAGGGATGAGTTTGGGAACGCGAGGTGGGGGGGGGGGGGGCTAGAGGCCAGTTGGTTAAGGTGATGAGGAGAAAATGGAAAGGGGGAGGAGGAGGAGGAGGAGGACGGGAGAGGAGGGAGAAGGGGAGGGAAGGTCAACGGGTGAGTGAGGGGGAGAGAGAGGGTTATAACAACCTCCCATTTGTCTCCGTCGTGAGTTGTTACGGCCTCATATCCGCTGATGACTGCTTCGTCTTTTTTTTTTTTTTTTCTTACACACGCACACACACACTCACACACACACACACACACACACACACACACACACCCACACACACACACACATACACACACACACACACACACACACACACACAAAGATACACAACCTCCCCCCCCCCCTCAACACACAATCCCACATAACCTTCCCAACGTACAAATACAAACACCCTCACCCTCACACACAAACACACACACAAAACCCCTTCCCCCCTCTCTCTCTCTCTCACACACACACACACGCACACGCTTACACACACTTACACAATCATACACACCTATCATGAACTTGGCTTTTGGTAATCACTTGTAATGAGATTAATGATAACCTCGTTACCGAAATCGAAGTGTCGTGGCGTCTCCCGATCGCCGATGGCCGCGCGTGCAATGTCCGATATATTTGTTATGGATATTCGTCATCGTGACTGAATGTGTGTGTGTGTGCATGTGGCTCTGTGTGTGGGTGGATGGGGGATGGGTGTGTGTGTGTGGAGGGGGGTGTTGTGTGAGTGTGTGTGTGTGTGTGTGTGTGTGTGTGTGTGTGTAATTTGATTATAAGAAAATGTTAGGAAAATTAGAATATTTAAATAAGGTATGACACCTAAAGAGACAGGTAAAAGGAAATAAATGTGTATAAAAGACGATAATTAGGAATGGTGAAAAAAGAATCAGTCGATTAAATGTATTTCGTATAGCAAATTTTGGAAGTGAAAAACAACAGAGAGAGAAGACAGTAAAAAGGGAGAAGGAAAAAAGGAAGAGGAAGAGGAAAAAGAAGAGGAAGAGGAGGAGGAAAAGGTGTGTAGAAGCTGAGGAGTAAGATAACGCTTTCGAAAAGAGGAAATGGGAAAGACGAAGAAGAAAAGGATAACGGAACTGGACCAGGAGATGGAAGAAGAAGAGGAGGAGAAAATGGAAGAGGCAAAAGAAGAGGTTAAGGATGAAGAGACGGAAGAGGAGGAGTAGGGGGAAGCCGAAGAGGAGGGAGAGGAATAGGAGTAGGTGGAGGAGGCCGAAGAGGAGGCGGAGGAGAAGGAAACCCAAGAGAAGGGGAATAGGAGTAGGTGAAGGAGACCGAAGAGGAGGCGGAGGAGAAGGAAACCCAAGAGGAGGAGGCCGAAGAGGAGTCGGAGGAGGCGGAGGAGAAGGAAACCCAAGAGGAGGGGGATGAATAGGAGTAAGTGGAGGAGGCCGAAGAGGAGTCGGAGGAGGAGGAGGCGGAGGAGAAGGAAACCCAAGAGGAGAGGGATGAATAGGAGTAAGTGGAGGAGGCCGAAGAGGAGTCGGAGGAGGAGGAGGAGGAGGTATGGGAAGAGGGCTCCCAAACAACCGCCCTCCATCATGTCCTTTGAATATCCGCTCGGCCACTCAATGACCCCTGGGACAAAAAATTTGTTTTCGTCTTTACATTAAGGGTCCCTGATCGATACGGCAGAAATGTAGCCAGCTATTTCTTTTCTTGGATATTGTTATTGCATCCGAGAGCATTAATTGCACGCTGCAATTTTCTTCCAGTGCCGTCATTAAGGAATTTATGAGGATATAAGACGAAGTAACGAATACCAAGCATTTCCTTCCCTCTTTTTTTTTATTTCTCTCTTTTCTCGAAACTCCATCGCCGAAAGGAAAATCAGGGATATTGGTAGAGAGGGTGACTGTAAACACGGCCCCCCCCTCCCTCCCTCCCCCCTCCCCCGCCCCTGGCCGCGCGTCGGCACCGCGGCCGTCGCTAAATGGATCTGCGGCCCGCTTGGACGTATGACAAATCGCGGCACTTATAAACTGCTCCGGCAATGGGGTTGAAAATTCACGCAGGGTGTGTGTTTGAGTTGGCGGGACACCCCCCCCCACACCCCCTCCTTCCCCCTCTTTCCCTCTCTCCCTCCTTCCTGACCCTGTCTTCTGTCCCCCCTTCCGCTCCTCCCTTCTTTCCTTTTTCCTCCTTTTCTCCGCGCTCCTTCTCTTCTCCCTTTTTCTCCTCTCTGCCTCTCTTCCCTTTTCTCCTCTCTACCTCTCTTCCCTTTTTCTCCTCTCGACCTCTCTTCCCTTCTCCCCTTCGCTCTCCTTGATGGGTGGGGGGGGGGGCGAAGCTCTCTGGCATCATGCAGCGATGCCTGATGGTGCCTCCGCGTCGTCTAACGAGGGCGAGGGGCATCCCGAGGCGGCCGGCCGGAGACAAAGGCGCAGCGGGCACAGGAAGAAATTTTCCTTCTCTTCCTTCATCCGGTCTTTCATTTCTGTCGTCTTTATTCCCTACTTTCCTTTCTTCCTTCCTTCTTACCAAAGGAATTTACAATATTAGATTAGATGGTATGTTATGTCGCGGGGAAGAGGAGGAGGAGGAGCAAGAGGAAGAATAGGAAGAAAAAGAATTAGAAGAAGAAGAGGAAAAGGAAAGGGAGGGCCAGAACGAGGAAGAAGAGGAGTAGGAA
>NC_091586.1:4414095-4421595 GCF_042767895.1 Penaeus vannamei
CTCTCTCTCTCTCTCTCTCTCTCTCTCTCCCTCTCTCTCTCTCTCTCTCTCTCTCTCTCTCTCTCTCTCTCTCTCTCTCTCTCTCTCTCTCTTCTTATGTGTTTGTGGCATCTCGGAGTAGAAGGGAGGAGGGAGGAGGGGGGAGAGGGGGGGGGAAGTGGGCGCCATGTTGAAATCCGTTCAGTGCGTACCTGGCGATGGGGACTGTGCTTAAGCTGCCGTCATGTGCTTCCTTCCTTTATTCTGTGTGCCCTTTCTCTTTATCGCTTCTTTCTTCTGTGTCTTCCATCGTTCTTCTATTTCTTTTGGTCCTTTTTGCACTGTCTTTTTTCCTTCCTTCCTTCTTTCTTTCACTGGAGGAACGATACGACGCGGATGTTGCTGTTCGCCGCAGTCTTCCTTTGTTTCAGGTGGCTTCGAATGCTTCCTTCTTCATTCTCTCCTCTCTCTCTCTTCTCAACTCTCTCTCTCTCTCTCTCTCTCTCTCTCTCTCTCTCTCTCTCTCTCTCTCTCTCTCTCTCTCTCTCTCTCTCTCTCTCTCTCTCTCTCTCTCTCTCTCTCTCTCTCTCTCTCTCTCTCCATTGATCTTTCGACCTCCCACCTCCGTTACGAAAAGACGAAACCCTCGGCACCGCAAAACATGCTCTGCCACTGTTATGTTACCACGAGTGTGTTACCAGGGCGCTACCACCGCCTTCCTCATGTGTTACCAGTGTGTTACCACCGTCTTCCCAGTGTGTTACCCGTGTGTTGCCTCTGCCCTGCCCCCTCCTCCACCCCCTCCGACCACCACCACCACCGTCAACAAGTGAAGCTGCCGCACAAGACAACTTCTCAACCTAAATCGAAGTATTGGGTGATGCGCTCTCTATCCCGGCTCCGACCCAGCCCGCCTCCGCCGCCGCCGCCACCGCCACCGCTGCTGCTGCTGCTCGTCCTCCTCCTCCTCCTCTTCCTCCTCTTCCCTCTTCCTCTTCCTGTCTCCTACTACTACTTCGTCTGCTGCTGTTTTCTGCTGCTGCTGTTCTTCAGGGTTACAGGCGGCGAAAGTGCTCTCGCTCCAGCTGCTTCTACTGGTACTACGACGGCTGCTGATGCTCTTGGTACCTGCGTGAGAGTGCTGTGGGGCCGACAAGAGGTCCTCCTCGCTGGTACTTGCGGGGCCTTTGCGCTCGTGATACCTAACGCGATACCTCTCCGGTGCTCGTTATGAAGTTGTTGTTTTTAAACTGTATGAAAATTTTCGTTTTTTTTATCGTATTTGTGATGCTGATGATGCTGGTGAAGACGCTACGGTGTGCTGTTGTACCGGTACGGATAAACGATAAACGGCCCATAGAATATTCGTTTATGCGGACATGCATATACACAGAGATAAATCCATATCTGTATATCTATCTGATGTGCATTTATCTATTTATCTACCCGGTAGATATGCCTGTCTAGACTGAGAGACATGTATTCACTGGGTCGGACCTCGTACCAGTTTAAGAAACCGGCCGAAAGAGTGATTATTCTGCTACCGGTTCTTATGATCATCTGTGGTCGTGTATGAAGCGGGGAAGAGGAGGGAGATAGAGAAGAATTGGAGGAAGGAAAAGAGGACATGCAAAAGAGGGTTAGGAAGATGAGAAGGGGATGGGGAAGATAGGGAATAGGAGGCTGTAAAGAAGAGGAAGATGAAGATAAAGAAGAAGAAGAAGGAGAAGGAGAAGAAGAAATTGGTAGATTATTATAATGCATAGGGTGATGTGAAGGAGGAGATGGTAGAGGAAGAAAAGGAAGGGAGATAGGAAGAGTTAGATGGATCCTGATGAAGAGGAAGTAAAGAGAGAGACCAGGATAGGATATTTAAAGGATAGTTAAAGGATGTATATTTCAGTAAATATTTGGATGGCTCAAGTAAGAGGTTTCAAAAAATAGAGAAGGTATAAACAGGAATAGATAGAGAGGAGAAGATGTAGAGGAGACCAAAGGGCGGAGGAAGAGAAGAAGGCGAATTAGAATAGGCAAAAAGAGAAAAGAGAGGGAAGGGGATGTAGAGAGAGAGAGGTAAAGATGAAGAGGAGATGGCAAACAAGAAAAAAAGTCTGGAAACGAGAATTGTAGGGGAAAAATCTCACAGGGAAGAAAAAAAAAAGAAATAACAAAGGAGAAAGAGAAAAGGAAGAAGAAGAAGAAAGGTAGGTATGATTATAGAAAAAAATGAAAAAAATAAAATAAAAAGAAGAAGAAGGAGGAGGAGGAGGAGAAAATAAGTAAGATAGAAGAGCATCTTCCGATAGAAATAAAAACCCATAGACATTCAGAATGAAAGAGAATTCCCAGAAATCCAAAATAAACAAGTAGGTAAATGAATAGAATAAAGAAGGGAAAGAGGGAGGGAGGAGATAGATATTTAAATCGGATAGAAAGAAGAGACGACAGAGAGAGAGAGAGAGAGAGAGAGAGAGAGAGAGAAAGTGAGAGAGAAAGTGAGTGAGAGACAGAGAAAGAGAGAGAGAGAGAAAAAAAGAAAGAAAGAGACAGAGAGAAAAAGAGAGAAACAGAGAGACAGAGGGAAATAAGCGGACAGCAAACGAGGGATTGGTCCTGGTGTTGGTGTGGTAATTGGCTGTTAAGAGAACCGTCGTTTTGAGAGCGCCACATAATTGTGTTGTGTGTCTCGCATCGGTAGAGGAATCAATGTTGATATATCGATGTTTGCGAGGAGCTGGACTTCCCGCGGCGCCACAGAATAGGATTTGCATTGCGCACGAAACGGGGCGGAGAGGAGGAGGAGGAGGAGGGGGTGGAGGGGGGATGGGGAGGTGTAGGTGGTGGAGGAGGAATGGAGGTGAAGGGGGGGGGAGGTGGTGGTGGAGGAGGGGATGGAGGGAGGAGGAGGAAGTGTAGGTGGTGGAGATGGAGGGATGGAGGTGGAGATGGAGGAAGGTGTAGGTGGTGGACGTGGAAGAAGAGGAGATGGAGGTGGTGGAGATGTAGGCGGTGGAGGTTGAATAGTTGAGGGAGGAGATGGTGAAGGTGGAGTTGGGGGAGGAGGTGGCGAAAGGAAGAGGTGGGGTGGATGTTAGGGTGGGTGAGAGGATATAGGTGGTGAAGTTGGTGGAGGAAGCTGGAGGTGGAGGAGGTGTGGAGAATGAAGAGGAGGTGGAGGTGGAAGAGTTAGCGAGGATGTGGAAGTGGAGGTGGTTTAGAGGTGGAGGTCTGTTAGAGGAGGTAGTGGAAGAGGAGGGAGAGGGGTAGGAGAAGGAGGAAAAAGAAATAGAAGAGGAGGGAAAAGAAAGAAGGATAAAAAGGAGGAGGAAAAAGAAAAAGCAGCAGTATCAGAAGAAGAAGAAGAAGAATGAGTGAAAGAGAAGGAGGAATAAAAACAAGAATACGATGAAGAAGAAGAAGGAGAAGGAGAGGAAGGAGGAGGGTAGGGGGGAGGGGGGAGGGAGGGATGGCGCTCGAGTTAGATTTTGACTTTGAGGAGATGATGGTCTCCTTTTTATATATATATATATTTTTGTGTTTTTTTATTGGCTTTTTTACTTGCTGTTGTGAGGTCATTAGAGAAGGATTTCTATTTTTTCCTCTCTCTCTGAAGGTGTGGGATTTGAGGGAGGGCTGTCGTTATTGCTGTCTTGCTCTCTTCCTTTCTTTCTCTCTCTCTTTCGCTTTCTCTTTCCCACTCTCTCTCTCTTTCGCTTTCTCTTTCCCACTCTCTTTCGCTTTCTCTTTCCCTCTCTCTCTCTCTCTCTGTCTGTCTGTCTGTCTGTCTCTCTCTCTCTCTCTCTCTCTCTCTCTCTCTCTCTATCGTTTCTTATTCTACCTTCCTTCTTCCCCCCTTCGTATCAACCGAAGAACCAAAATAGAAGAAAATGAAGAACAAATAGCGAAAAGACCGATAATTTTTAAAAATCCAAAAATCCAAAAATAAATAAAAACCCCGGGAAAAAAACTAAAACACAAAAAAAAGAAAAAAAAAATAAATCGAAAAAAAGGACCCGGCCTCGCTCCAAAATGAAAGGTGGAAAGCGAGGTCGGCGGCGAGCACGCGGGGCGGCGGCGTTACTGGTAACCTGTGAGTCCCAGCAACCTTTTCGCTGTATCGACGTATTGGGGTTTCGTGACTCACTACCGATTTGGCTGCAAGTGGCTCGTTTTATTTCCCACAAATGGTACGTGTACACTCGCATTTACACACACACACTCACACGTATATACACACGCGCACGGATATATACACACTCGTATACATATACACCGAAGCGCATATACACAGAGAGAGAGAATTTCGGGGGAACAAGGAGCGAGCTGGAGCAAGTGCGCGTTTGCACGCACGCACATGCATTCACTCTCCGCAGCCTCGCTTCAGCCTCCGCTTCGGCGGTGACCCCGCGCCGTACCCTGCCCGTACCCCCTCCCCCTCCACCCTCCCCCCTACCCCCCGTCTTGTGCCCCTCTCTCCCTTCCCTCCCTCCCTCCCCCTCCCCCCTCCCCATCCTCGTCGGGTGTTACCTTAGCCAAGAAGTTCTTTGGGAATTGTAAGTTATTTAAGAAAGAAAGAGAGAGAGAGAGAGAGAGAGAGAGAGAGAGAGAGAGAGAGAGAGAGAGAGAGAGAGAGAGAGAGAGAGAGAGAGAGAGAGAGAGGTAGGTCCAGCTGCATTTCGCGGCTGCCACGAGCTGTAAAGGAAACCCGATGTTGTCACCTGTAATATCTAATTTGCATACGAGTCTTAGGTGTGGTCATTAAGGCTTTGTTTCGCCCTTAGAATGCAGAACTATTATTGAAGATGCTTTTTGTAATGCATTAATGTTGGTACGATATCTTTTTTGTGTGACCTAAAGATCTTTTGTGATAATATACTACTACTACTACTTACCACTACTACCACTACTTACTACTTCTACTACTACTTCTACTACTACTGTTGTCATTTTTTGTAAGAACCATTGAACCAAAAAATGATAAAAGATAAAACAAAAGATAGTTGACCCAAAGTTAATTTAGTTGTTGAAATCACTCAGCGGGCCGAGAGAGGCTGCCTTTGTGAGACTCCGGTGCTGGTAACTGTGTGGTGCTGTGCTGCTGTTACTGCTGCCCGTCCTCTCCTCTCCTGTTTTGTGTTGCCTGGTGTGGCGCCGCTGGTCGCTCACACCTCTCGGCACAGATGTCCTTCTTCCTTCTTCGTCCTTCTCCATCCTTCTCTCCTTCTTCATGCTTCTTTCCTTCTTCGTCCTTCTTCATGCTTCGCCGTCTTTCTCTCCTTCGTCCTTCTCCATCCTTCTTCGTCCTTCTCCGTCTTTCTCCATCCTTCTCTCCTTCTTCCTCCTTCGCCCTTCTCTCCTTCTCCATTCTTCTCCACCCTTCTCTCCTTCTTCATCCTTCTCTATCCTTCTTCGTCCTTCTCCATGCTTCTCTCCTTCTCTCCTTCCATCCCTTCCTTTCGGTTTCGATCTTCGCCGCCATGCCCCCGTTCCCCAGTCCTCTTTCAGTTTCCTCATCCACGCTGCTCGCGCTCTCTCTTTACGCCATTTTGTTTTGCTTTTTCGTTTGTTTTGTTGTTGTTTTTGTTTTGTTTTTGTTTTTGTTTTTCGCATAACCACACCAACCCATCGCCAACGACCCTTCAGCACAAGACACCATTTTATTGTCTGAATCTGCGTTCGCTTTTTTTTCATCTGCTTGCTTCATCTGCTGATTTTTATTTATTTTTTCCTTATTTCTTTTGCCTGCTTGCTTCTCTCTCTCTTTTTTTTTTTGTCTCTTGTTTGGTCTTTTTTCTTCATTTCTTTCCCTGTTTGTTTCTTTATTTGCTTTTTGCTTACTTTTTTCTTAGTCTTTTTTATCTTTTTCTTGACTGTTCTCGCTTTTTCACTCTTACTGCTTATTCTGTCCTCTTTTTGCCTTCTTGGTTTCGCACTCTCCTTCCTATCTGCTCTCTCTCTCTCTCTCTCTCTCTCTCTCTCTCTCTCTCTCTCTCTCTCTCTCTCTCTCTCTCTCTCTCTCTCTCTCTGTCTGTCTCTCTCTCTCTCTCTCTCTCTCTCTCTCTGCTTTCCTTGCGCCATTTTCCTGCCCGCTTGTTCCTTTTCCTTATCTATCCACCTGATTTCTCTTTTCTTGACTGCTTCCTCCCGTATTTCCCTTTTACCTGCTTGTTCTCCTGCTTTAGCTTGAGTGAATATTTTCCACCTGCTTGCTCTTTCCTGCTTGTCTCTTTTTTGCCTCTGTGTGCCTGGCTGCTTTTATTCCTATTCTTTTATCACTGTTATCTCTGCTACTTTCATTTTCCCAAATTTTTATTCTTGATTCTGGGTCTCCTCCCTTTTTTTAAAACTGTTTTGTCTCCATTTTTCAATTATTGATTTTTGTTGTTTCTGTTGTTTTTTGTTGGTTGCTTCCCATACTCTAATTTCCTTTCATCGCTTCTATTCCATCGATATTGTTTTGGCATCTTACTCTTTAAGTTCTGTTTCCTCTCCGCCTGCTCTCCACCTCCTCTTCCTCCCTCTCCCCTGCTGGCCATCTCCTCCTCATCTCCCGTCGCCCCTGCTTGCCTGCTTTGTCTGCCTGCTGCCACATCGGAGCCCCTCCCCCCTCCCCTCGCCCCCTCCCTCTACCCCTGCTTGCCTCCGCCCCCTCCCCCCGCCGCCCTCTGCCTCCGGGCGCGTTTCACTGCCACTCGCTGGACGGGCGGCAGTGCCACGCTCCCTCCCCCTTGCGCAGTCCGCCCCCGACGCAGTGGCCGAGGCAGTGCCAGCCGTGTCCCCAGTTACCAGAACCTGCGAGCACTGCCGCGCGCATCACAGCGGCAGTGCCAGTGGTCGGATAGTCTCCCCCAAAAATTTGAGAGTTGACCGCTGTGCCGTCTCGCGGAGGCGCGGTGTGGCAGTGACCGGCAGTTCGGACGAAGACCCTGGGACTCCTCACTGCCACACTCGCGACCCCGGTGGTAGCAGTGATGATATTACAGTACCATGGCCGTTCACAACTCCACCAGGGTGTGTACAGCAGTGACGATTCTTTGTCATCCTCACTGCTCCCACTACTAGTCACCATTGTGCTGGAGGATAACCTGCTCACTGCTCCGCCAGGGCGCGAGCAGTGGCGCCTCACTGCTCACTGCTCCGCCAGTCACCAATGTGTGGAGGGTAAACGTCGCTCTTTATTCTCCTTGCAGACTGCCAGATCAGAAACTCGCGAGCCGAGCCGGGCAAACGAGTCACCTCCTCCTCCTCCTCCTCCTCCTCCTCCTCGACCTCTTCCTCCTCCTCTTCCTCCTCCTCCTCGTCCTCGTCCTCGTCCTCCAGCTCCTCCTCCTCGTCCTCCGCCAACCACGCCTCCTCCTCGTCCCCCTCGTCCTCCTCGTCCTCGTCTTCCTCCTCCCTCACCAGCAATAAGCTCCCCCCGCCCCCTCCTGGATCCGCGCGCTCCTGCCCTGCCCCGCCCCTCCCTCCGCCTCAGCACCGCCCCGGCTACCCGCCCACCTACCCTGCCCACCACCACCACCA
>NC_091586.1:4431595-4434095 GCF_042767895.1 Penaeus vannamei
TCCCCTCCCCTCCTCCCTCCCTCCTCGTTCCTCCTCCTCCCTCCCCTCCTCCCTCCTCCCTCCTCCCTCCTCCTCTCCCCTCCTCCTCCCTCCTCCTCCCTCCCTCCCTCCCTCCTCCCTCCTCCCTCCTCCTCCTCCCTCCTCCCTCCTCCCCTCTCCTCCCTCCTCCTCCTCCCTCCTCCCCTCTCCTCCCCTCTCCTCCTCCACCTGCCTGAAGAGCAACTCCTTACCTGTACGGATCCGTAGCCTCAGGATCCACGTAAGAATAATTATTTTAGACACGATATCTCTTTATGTTTTTTACATGAGTTTTCCCCGAGCGTGTGCGTCTGACACGGAAGCGAGCGGATGGTGGGCGGGGGAGTGGGCGGGGGAGTGGGCGGGGGAGTGGGCGGGAAGGGGCAGCAGGTGGGCGGGGAGTGGGCGGATGGTGGGGGTGAATGGATGGTGGGTGGGTTGGGGCTCCAGGGGGTGGGGGTGGGTGGGGAGGGGGGTTCCTGGTTCTTCGGATACATCTGTATTCTCAGGTGGTAATTTGGCTTCTTCTTAAGCTCCCCTGTGGCGATTTGGGGGAGAGGGGTCGGGGGGTAAGGGGGGGAGAGAGGGGGAGAGAGCTGGGGTGGGGAGAGAGGGAGTGGGAAGGGTGGTAAAGGGGGTAGAAGAGGGAAGGAGAGTAAGGGAAGTAAGGAAGAGAGAGAGAGGACGAGAGAGAGGACAAGAGAAGACAAAAAAAAAGTGTGGAAATAGAAAGTAGAAAAACAAAAGGGTCGGAAAAGAAAAAAAGTGAGAGACGAAGAAGAAAAGAAAGAAAGGGGGATAGGGGAGGGGGGAGGAAGAAAGGAAGGAATATAGCACAAAGATTAGTCGGATTATTGTGTGTGACTGATTGCTAGACGATGAGAGGCGGCGAGAAGGCGGGGAATCAGTAACGAAGTCCGGCGGTCGTGGCAGCTCAGGGCGGGCGGGGTGGGCGTGGTTTGTCTGTCTTAGCTATTTTCTGTCAATCTCTATTTATCTGTCTGTTTATCTCTGTCTATCTGTCTAGCTATCTAGCTATTTCTTTATCTGTCTGTTTATCTTTATATCTCTCTTTCTTTCTTTCTTTCTTTCTTTCTTTCTTTCTTTCTTTCTTTCTTTCTTTCTCTCTCTCTCTCTCTTTCTCTCTCTCTCTCTCTCTCTCTCTCTCTCTCTCTCTCTCTCTCTCTCTCTGTCTCTCTCTCTCTCCCTCTCTCTCTTCTCTCTCTCTCTCTCTCTCTCTTTATCGGTCTTTTCTCGCTTTGTCTTTCTATCTAGCTGTCTGTTTTTTATTTCTCTATCTATTTCAATCAATCTTTTTCAATCAATCTAGCTTTCTCTCTCTCTCTTAATCTATTTTTCTGTCTGACTTTCTCTCTCTTTCTCTTTCTCGTTCTCTGGTTATTCTGTCTAGCTATCTTTCTCAATCTATCTATTCATCCATCTTTTTATATCAATCTATCTATTTATCTATCTTTTATATCAATCTATTTGTATATCTATCTTATATAAATCTATTTGTCCATTTACTCTCTCTCTCTCTCTCTCTCTCTCTCTCTCTCTCTCTCTCTCTCTCTCTCTCTCTCTCTATCTATCTATCTATCTATCTATCTATCTATCTCTCTCTCTATCTCTCTATCTCTCTCTCTCTCTCTCTCTCTCTCTCTCTCTCTCTCTCTCTCTCTCTCTCTCTCTCTCTCTCTCTCTTTCTTTCTTTCTTTCTCTCTTTCTTTTTTTCTTTTTCTTCTTTGTCTTCTTTCATACTTTATATACGTCCTTCTAGGAAAAAAACGAGAATGGACATTGCCAGAAACTAGCAATTTCAAAGTTTGCATTAGTTAAATAAGTTACAAGCGCTTTGATCGCCGTGAATTCAGATCGCTTGATGAGGGAGATGGCTTGTGGGTAATTCATTTCAGTGTTGGGGGGAAATAGAAGCACGAGGGAGAGAGGGGAGAGGAGGAGAGAGAGGGAGGAGAGGGGAGGGAGGGAGGAGAAGGGGGGAGGAAATAGAAGCACGAGGGAGAGAGGGAGGAGAGAAGGAGGAAATAGAAGTACGAGGGAGAGGGGGGAGAGGAAGGAGGGAGAGGGAGAGGAAGGGAGGGGGAGGAAATAAAAAAGCACGAGGTAGAGAGGGAGAGGGGAGGAAATAGAAGCACGAGAGAGAGAGAGGGAGAGAGGGAGGGAAGGGAAGATCAGAGGGGGGGGTGATCACTCGTCGAAGGGGGGAGGGTATCAAGAGGCACTCCAGTCGGGGAGAAAGAGTGGGGAGGAGAGAGGGAGAGAGAGTGTGAGGATGAGGGGTTGTCTCCCTGAGTATGAGGGACTCTTCAAGACACAAGGGAGTTTGGGGGGGGGGGGGAAGGGGGGAAGGGGGGAAGGGAGTGTTCCAAGACTTCCAAAGGTATACAAGGAGAGAGGACAAGGTGGGGGTAGGGGAGAAGGGTATGCTCCCCCCTTCCTTTCTTCTTTCTTCTCAGAAGGA
>NC_091586.1:4441595-4451595 GCF_042767895.1 Penaeus vannamei
ACACACACACACACACACACACACACACACACACACACACACACACACAAATACACACAAATACACACACACACACACGAGCGGTAAAGGAATTTAAGCAACGAAAAAGAAAAGTGAATAAGGAGCAATGAATAATGAATAATGAACAAGATGAGTCAAAAATGGCGGCGAGGAAGCAAGAGTTTTAGGAACTGTGAAAATGAATAATAATCGGGAAAAAATACAGTAAGAGAGATTACGGAGAGAGGGGGAGAGAGAGGGGGGGGGGAGAGGAATAAGAGAGAGAGAAGAGAGAGAGAGAGAGAGAGAGAGAGAGAGAGAGAGAGAGAGAGAGAGAGAGAGAAAGAGAAAGAAAGAAAGAAAGAAAGAGAAAAGGGAGAGAGAGAGAAAGAGAGAGAGAGAGAATGAGGGGGGTGAGAGAATATGAATAAATATATTTAGAGAGAGAAAAACAAGAAAAGGAAATAAATGAAAACAGGGGAAGAGGGATGAAGGTCAAGAGGCAATAGGGGAAAAGGGAGAGGAAATGAAAAGAGGAAAGGGAGAAAGGGAGAGTAAAGAGAGGAAGGGAGAAGGAATGAGGAAAGGGAGGAAGGAGAAAGGGAGCAGAGAGAGTAAAGAGAGGAAGTAAGAAGGGGAAAGGGAAAAGAAGGGGGAAGGAAAGTAAGATGGGAGAAGGAAAGAGAGAAAGGGAGGAAGGGAGAAGGAAAGAGAGAAAGGGAGGAAGGGAGCGTAGGGGAAGGAAAGGGAGGCACGGGAGGGGGGGAGAGGGGGCATAGGGGGCTCGCCGTTCATCTGCGAGGTCTGGATGCAAAGCAGGGGTGCCTGGGCTTGGCACTTATGGCAGCCGGGGTCATCAGGCCGCCACCGTCGCCCTGTCCCTCTCTCGCCCCCTCCCCCCCCTCCTCCTCCTCCTCCTCCTCCCCCGCCTCTCCATTATTTCCTCGTCTTCTTCCCTGCGCTGTCCTTCTCTCTTTCTTTCTCTCTTTCTGTATGTCCTTCTCTTCCTTTCTCTCTTTCTGTCTGTCTATCTCTTCCTATTCCTCCTTTCTTTCTGTCTGGTTTCTTTCTGAGATTTTTTTTATTATTTTGTTTGTTTGTTTGGTACCATCCCTTCCTCCTTCCCTTCCTTCATTCATTCCCATCCTCCCTCCTTCTTTCCATACATCCCTTCTTCCCTCCCTCCTTCCTTCCTTCCTCTCCTTCTCCTTCATTCCCCCTATCACTTTTCGCCTCTCCCCCCTCCCTCTTCCCCTTCCTCCTTCCGTCTCCCTCTCCCTCCTCCCGGTTTTCTGCCTTTCCTTCTCATTCCTATTCTCCTTCCATCTCTCTTTCCTTCCCTCCCTCTCTTTCTCCCTCTCCATCTCACACACTCCTATTCTCCTTCCTTCTCTCTCTCTCCCTTTCTCCTCTCCTCCCTCTCCTTCTCCCACTCCTATTCCCCGTCCTTCTCCCTCTCCTTCTCTCTCTCTCTCTCCTTCCTTCTCTCTCTCCCTTTCTCCTCCCCTCCCTCTCTTTCTCTCACTCCCATTCTCCTTCCTTCTTCCCCTCCTTCCCTCTCTCTCTCTCCTTCTCCCACTCCTTTTCTCCTTCCTTCTCTCTCTCCTTCTCTCTTTCACTCTCTCTCTCCTTCCCCTCCCTCTCCTTCTCCCACTCCTATTCTCCCTCTCCTTCCCTCTCTCTCTCTCCTTCTCCCACTCCTTTTCTCCTTCCGTCTCTCTCTCCTTCTCCCTCTCCTATTCTCCTTTCTTTCCAAAATCAAGATATTCCGATCGCCTTTCCTCCCAACCGCCGTCACTTCCCTCTCACTGACCTGCCTTGACCTGTCGTAACATCTCAGGGTCAGAGGTGATTTAATGCGTCTTTTCATGTGACCTTTCATAATATGACGCGGGAAGGGGGGGGGGGATCACGTATCATGACCATTTTGATTTTCTTTCTTTCATTCTTTCTTTTTTTTCTTTCTTTCGATTGTTTTGTTTGTTGTCTTCTGTTGTTTTCTTTCTATCTTTCTTTCTTTTTCTTTTTTGTTATTTTATCTTTTCTTTTTCTTTTTTCTTTTTTTGCTTCAGTCTGTCTCTTATCCTGATATCTTTCTCATTAAATTCCCTTTCTTTGTGTTTCCTTTTACCTCCCTTTATTTATTTCTTTATTATTATTATTTTCTTTTACTTTTATCCATCGTCTTCTCTGGGTCTAAATCTTTTTAAATCTTTCTTTCTTCCTTTAACCACTCCGTCGCATATCACTCTCCTCCCTTTTTCTCCCTCTCCCTCTTTCCCTCTTTATCTATCTATCTTTATCTCTCTTTCATTCCCTCATTTGCATAATGTGACTCTACGTTTCTGTTTGCCTTCCCCCCCCCCCCCCCCCTCCCCCCTCACCACCTTTCACGCTCATCATCACCTTTTGAAGGATTTGTGATGACTGGGACCCTCACTTCTCTCTTCTTCTTCTTCTTCTTCTTCTTCTTCTTCTTCTTCTTTTTCTTCTTCCTCTTCTTCTCTTCTCTCTCTCTCTCTTCTTCTTCTTCTTCTTCTTCTTCTCTCTCTCTCTCTCTCTCTCTCTCTTCTTCTTCCTCTCTCTCTCTCTCTCTCTCTCTCTCTCTCTCTCTCTCTCTCTCCTCTCTCTCTCTCTCTCTCTCTCTCTCGACTCTCTCTCTCTCTCATCTCTCATTCTCATTCGTCTCTCTCTCTCTCATTCTCTCTCTCTCATTCTCTCTCTCTCATTCTCTCTCTCTCTCTCTCTCTCACCCCCCTGCCCATCTTCCTCCTCCTCCTCCTCCTCCTCCTCCTCCGCCTCCTCCATTTCCTCTTCCCCTTCTTCCTCCTCCTCCTCCTCCTCCTCCTCTTTCCGTATCACAAGGAGGAGACATTAGCGTCTTGTGACCTCAGCGTCTTCGTCCAGCAAGACCTGGCCCTCGAGTGCCACGCCAAGGGGGGGGGGGGGGTGAGATAGGAGAGGGCGAGTAGGGAGTGATAGGAGAAGAGAGGAGAGAGAAAAAGGATGAATAGGGAGAGAGAGGAGTGATTGCGAGGTATGGGAGACGAGGGGAGAGAGGGAGAGGGAAGGAACAGAAAGAGAGAAGAGAAAAAGAGAAAGGAAGAGAGGGGAGAAGACAGGAGAGAGAGAGGGGAGAGAGGAAAGAACAAAAAGAGAGATAGAGAGAAAAGAGAAAGGAAGGGATAAGGGAGAAGACAGGAGAGAGGGAGGGAGAGGAGGGAAGGAAAGGGGTTGGGGGTGGGGGTGTGGACGGCTGGGGAGAAAAACAGGAGAGAGAGAGGGAGAGGGAAGGAAAGGGGTTGAGGGGTAAGAGGTGTGGAGGGCTGGGAGAAAAAACAGGAGAGAGGGAGAGAGAAGGAAAGGGGTTGGGGGATGGGGGTGGGGGGTGGGGTGGGGGGTGGACGGCTGGGAGAAAACAGGAGAGAGGGAGAGAGAAGGAAAGGGGTTGGGGGTAAGAGTGTGGAGGGCTGGGAGAAAACAGGAGAGAGAGAGAAGGAAGGAAAGGGGTTGGGGGTGGGGGATAGGGGATGGACGGCGCCCCTCGTGTGACTGAGCGAAGGAGGTTCCCGGCCACGCCCCCTCCGCGACCCGCTTCCGTCAAATTCCCTCCTAAACCGCGTCCTAATCCATTTAGTGGCCCTTGGTCCTTAAGAGTCCGTTTGCATATTTTTTGAAAAGGGGGAGCGGCGCTTCGACAACCCTATCCCCCTCCCCCACCCACCCCCCACCCCACCTTTCCCCCTCCCTTTACCCCTTCTCCTCTCTTGCCCCTCCCTTCCTTTCTTACGTCATCCCCTCTCCTCCCCTACCCTCTCTTCACCCCTCCTTTCTTCCCTCATCCCCTCTCTTCCCTCTCTCTTCCCTCTCCCTCCCTTTGCTGCCTCCCTTCCTCTTTCTTCCTCATCCTCTTTCCCTTCCTTTCCTCCTCTTCCCCCTCCCTCTCTCCATCCCTTCCTTTCCTCCCCACTCCCTCCCTACCCACTCCCTTTCTCCGTCCCTCCTTTCCTCTCCCTTCCCCTTCCCCCTCCCTTTCTCCATCCCTCACTTTCCTCCCCCTCTCTCCTTCCCCTTCACCTCCTCTCCTTACCCCTTCCTTCCCCTCCTCCCCTCCTCCCCTCCCATCCACCCTCCTTTTTAACCTCCCTTTTTCTTTCTTTTCCCCCTTTTTTTTTCCATTTTACTTATCCCATTCCCATTTCGCTCCCCTTCCCCCCTTCCCCCCTACCTCCCCTGCCGAGGTTGGCTTACCGCTTTCCTTAGAATTTTCAATTTATGGGAGTACATTTATATGCTTGTATGCGCGTTCGTTTGTTTGTTTCTGTGTTTGTTTTGCGTGTGTGTGTGTGAGTGGTTGTGTTTGTTTGTTGTTTGAGTGTGAGTGTGTATGTGTATGTGTTTGTTTGTTGTTTGAGTGTGTGTGTGTGTGAGTGTATGTGTTTGTTTGTTGTTATTTTTTTGTGTGTGTGATATGTGCGTGTATGTGTATGTGTTTGTTTTTGTGTGTGATAGTATGTGCGTGTGTGTGTGTTTTTTTTTTGGGGGGGGGGGTGTTAGGTAAAGGAAACGACAAACAAAAATAAAGTAAAAAGAAAAATAAATAAAAGTAGAAGAAAAATATAACCAAGAAGAAACTAACTCCAAAAAACAGCCGTCACTCTGCATGCCCCACATTAATCTAAGGCATAACTTCTACCCGTTGTTCCCTTTCTTATCGCTAATTATCCTAACCATCCTCCGTCTTTTCTCTTTCTTGCAGGTACGTATGACCAAGGAACTGTGCAGGGAGGGTCGGGATGCGCCCAGCCTGGATGTATGTACTATTGTCACCTTTTTTTTGTCTATTTTACGAGATATCGTGACCTTTTTAGTGACCTAACGTGACCTCGTCTTCTCTTGTCTCGGTCTGTTATCTCCTTTTTTTTCCCTTCCTGTCTCTCTGTAATTTTTTTTCTTCTGGATTTCTCTCGTGTACATTGTGCGAGTTTTTAGCTTCTGTGTACATCTGCGCTGTCTATCATGTCTATCATGTACGAGTCTTGTTTCGTTTCCTGTGGACGCTGGGGGTACTGGGTATATTTTGGTGACGTTTTTTTTTTCTCTCTGTTTCTCTTGCTTTTTTGCGCTCTCTCACTCTCTCTTTCTATTTTTCTTTCTTAGATTCTTCTTCTCTCTCTTTATTCCTTTTCTCATTCTCTCTCTTATTCTCTCTCTCTATCTATCTATCTGTCTATCTCTCTCTCTCTCTCTCTCTCTATCTATCTATCTATCTATCTATCTATCTATCTATCTATCTATCTATCAAACTACCCATCTATCCATCTCTATCTATCCATCTTTCTTTCTTTCTTTTCTTTTCTTTTCTTTTCTTTTTCTTTTCTTTCACCAAATCTCCCTTCACGCGTACACTATAAATAATGACCACACCGTTGGCTTTCGCGTGTACAATTACAGTAATTTCCAGCGTTGACATATAGAATAACGTAATTTTTTTCCCACGTGCGGCATACCTACTCTCGGCTTTAGTATGCCTTAGAATGAGTATGTTTTTTTTTTACTACTCGTTTTATCGGAGTTAGATTAGATCGTTTGTGATTTGTTTATTTAAATTTCAGTATTTGTTTATTTTTTCAGTTATTGTTTTCTTTCGATTGCTGGGAATAATGTGTAATTTGTTTATTTATTAATATGTTTTTTTTTATTATCTTTTTTTTCGAACAGTGAAATAATATGCGATTCATTTATTTACTAATATGTCTTTTTCAATTATCTTTCTTTTCGAATAGTGAAATAATATGCGATTTATATATTCATTTATATGCCTTTTTTTCAATTATGTTTTTTTTTTTCTTTTTTTTTTTTTTTTACATTGTCCTGTCTCCCTTCCCTTCCGAGCGAGGATCTCAAAGGCGGGGGCTCGCTAGGCCTCGCGCCCCGCCCGCGTGGGAACCTTAAAAAAATAAACAAAAGAATGATAAAAAAGGGAAGAAGATAATAGGGGAGGGACGTAGGGTGTCCCTCCCTCCCTCTCCCCCCTCTCTCTCTCTCCCTCACCCCTTGACACATCTCCCCTCTCATCACTCCCCTCTGTTTCTCCTCCTCCCTCCTCCCCCCTCTTCCTCCTCCTCCTCGTCCTTCATATCCTCCTCCCTCAACCCCCTACTGTTCCTCCCTTCCCCCCTTCCCCCCCCAGCTCCACCCCCCCCCCATCCAAACAGTATTTTGCATAAAAACACACAAAAAAACGGGCTAATGGTGAGATTTTAAATCGTGGTGATATTGTGGCCGCGATGGTGATGACGGCGTTATCACACTCATGCACCATAAAATGCGGGGAACTATCGGCGGCTGCATTTGAAAAGTGGCGAAATATGCCCCCCCCCACCCCCGCCGACCGCATTATTCCTCGCCTCGGGATATATTTATAAACCGAGAATAAATTTATTGCCTCGCTATGATAATACTGTTAGCAGTGGTTACTCCCCCTCCCCCCTCCCCATTCTCCCCTTCCTCCCCCTTCCTCGTCCTCTTCTTCTGCCTCTCCCTCGGCTCCCCCCTCTTTCCCCTCCCTTTCTGCCTTCCTCCTCTATACCTCCCTCGGCTCCCCCCCTCTTTCCCCTCCCTTTCTTCCCTTCCTCCTCTACACCTCCCTCGGCTCCCCCTCCCCCCTCTCTCCCCTCCCCTCTCCTCTTTCCCCTCCTTCCCCTCCCTTTCTTCCCTTCCTCCTCTACTCCCCCCTCTCTCCCCTTCCCTCCCTCTCTTCCCCTATCTCCCCCTCCCCTCTCCTCCCCCCTCCTTCTCTTCTTCTTCGCCACAGAAAGGGAGAAGAAATGATAGTAAGATTGTGGCAAAGAAGATGTAGGTGATGGAGAGGTGGCGTGGGGGGGGGGAGGGGGGGTAAAGGACGAGGTAGGGAGGGTGGGATGACGAAGGGGAGAAAGGGAGAAAGGGAGATGATGGGGAGAGGGCGTCGGGCTTATCGGAGAGTCGTTGGGAGGGTCGAGGGTGCAGGATATTATTGCCGTTTAAAAAGAAAAGAAAAAAAGGGAAAAAAGTAACATACGTTGTTTCAGATATTCAGATTCATCAGCATTACGTTTTTTTTTTTTGTTGTTGTTGTTTTTTATATCTTTCCGTCACGTGGGATTAGGAAAGGGTTTTTTAGTTAAACCTGGTTTAAGATCACCGTAGATTTATGCCGTTGAAACGTCACTTTTCAAAAAGAAAAAAGAATAAAAACAAAAACAAAAATGAATGTGTGTGTGTGTGTGTGTGTGTGTGTGTGTGTGTGTGTGTGTGTGTGTGTGTGTGTGTGTGTGTGTGTGTGTGTAAATCCGCTAGCCTTTCTTGTCTTCTATATCTGACATAATTTCATAATTAACGATCTAACTTCATAAAGATCCTGATGATCGAAGTATCAATATTATCCCGTTCGGGCTTGCGTTAATGAAGTTATTGGCGCTGTGTATATTCATAAGGCATAAATCGGCGCGAGTGTGACCCAGCGCGTTCAACCGCCTCGGAATCCTTCTCCTCCTCAGTCGCTCCTTTCTCGTCCTCGCGCGACTCTCGGAATCCTTCTCCTCCTCCTTTCTCGTCCTCGCGCGACTCTCGGAATCCTTCTCCTCCTCGCGCGACTCTCGGAATCCTCCTCCGTCGCTCCTTTCTCGTCCTCGCGCGACTCTCGGAATCCTCCTCCGTCGCTCCTTTCTCGTCCTCGCGCGACTCTCGGAATCCTTCTCCTCCTCCGTCGCTCCTTTCTCGTCCTCGCGCGACTCTCGGAATCCTTCTCCTCCTCCGTCGCTCCTTTCTCGTCCTCGCGCGACTCTCGGAATCCTTCTCCTCCTCCGTCGCTCCTTTCTCGTCCTCGCTCGACTCCGGTGCCGTAACGGAAGATCTGCGAAGCGTCGGTCGACTCCGGATCGAGCGCCGCCGGATCCGAAGGCGATCGTCGTCGTCGTCGTCGTCATCAACATCGTCATCTTCATCGTCATCTTCATCGGCGACTGACTGGCTTTCCTTCCTTCCTCCTCCGACGCGCGGCCGCATCTGCCTCCGAATCCTCCGAGAAACGACTTCGAGGACCGACTTCGGGGTTAGGCTCGACGACCCCGCCGGCGACGACCACGACCTCGACCCCGCCCCGTAGCGGAGTGTTCCCCCGGGGAGGTCGCGAAGAAGGGGCTTGGCTTGGCTTGGCGACGACGACCCGGTTTTACGAGGCCGCGTCAGTCTCCGCGCCGGTAATAAGTTGACTCCGGACGCGGGTCGGGGTGATCAAGGGAGCGGGTTAACCTTTACAAAGTTTATTTCCTCGGCGGGCTCCAAATTGAGGATGTAAATCAGGCGATATGGAGATGAGGCCCCGAGTCTGCGGCCGTTTTTCCGTCCTCCGCGGTAATATATGCTCTTGTCATCCGATAAATCGAACATGCAATGAACGGGAAGAGAAGATTAATAAAAATTCGCTTTGAATCCACCGTCCTCATTTGCTGGTGATTTCCGACTTCCCTTTCCCCGACTTTCCCTCCCTCTCCCCTCACCTCAACCCCGCCCCCTCCCCCTCCCCCAACCCTTCCCAAGTCCCTTCGACCCTCGTCTTTCCCTCCCTCCTTCCTCCCCCCCTCCCCCATCCTTCCCTCCCTCCCTCCTTTCCCGAGCAGCTCGTCCTACGCCCGGCAGCGGAGAGTACTGCCGGAAACTAGTCATTAACGAATCGTACGGTCGTAACGGCGCCGAATATGGAGTCCCGGATGAGGTGCCGTTTCCCGCCCCAATACAATGTCAAACTATAGCATTTTCTCTGTTAACCATTACGGGGAACGGCGAGGGACTATCTGCCGCGGCCGGTATTGCGTTTTTAAACAAAGTAAAATAGTGAATTGCTTTCTCTTTATCTGAACGCTTTCAAAAGGGGATTGCTGTTATTGTTATGGCGCGTCGGCCGGAGTCATCGGGCTATGGGAGTTATTAACGAAGTCGTTGCGGAAACTGTGTTATATTGATCTTGACAATTTGTGTTCCCGCGCCATGCACTCTCAGATTAATGCTTACGTTCTGGTCCAAATTATTTTTTTTTCTCTGTCGACCATTTTTTTTTTTTTTTTTTTTGGGTGCCGGTGCGGGAGATCGCAGAGATTGAAGGCTTTCATCTGGCCGGGTTTTTAGCCTGGTTTATCCCGCTGTTCTTTTGTTTTTGTTTTTTTACGTTTTTTCCCCCGGTGCGAGAAGGAGGAACAGCAGTCCGTTCATTGGCCGTCATGCGTTTGAGTGTCATGCAGGGCAGAACCGCCGTTTTTATGGACTCTATGGAAGGAATGGAAACGTTAATTGGTCGGGCATATTGTCGGGCATAAACAAAAAGATCTGGTTCGCATATCCCGCCGGCACGGCCTCTTTCGGTGCCGTGTGCGTGGATGGGCTCATTCGCTGGCATACGCGTACATACGGACATGCAGATGTGTGTATGTATGTATATTCGCCGGTAGTATACGGACATGCACGTCCATACACCCGCGCACACATTCCGGAAGACTCGCATGCACATATACTTAGACACATACACATATTCACATACTTAAGCACGTCTCGACGCAAATTGGCCTCACACACACACACACACACACACACACACACACACACACACACACACACACACACACACACACACACACACACACACACACACACACACACACACACACACACGCCCTTACACCCTCCCCCCCCACCCCACCCCTCTACACACACACCTCCACCCCACACACATCCACAAACAAACAAACAGTCACCCCCTCCCCCTCTCCCTCCCTACACCCCCCCCGCCCCCCAAGAAGGCGCGAGACGGGCGTGCGGGCGGCGAGGCAGACGCGGGCGGTCTGAGGGCGGCGAGGTTTGAGCCGAACAACTACTCTAACCCGGCAGAAATTTGATTAAAAACTTGTCAGAAGTTGAGAAGCTGCAATTATGGCTGATAGCCGGGCCCGCAGAAGGAGATGTA